>NC_041393.1:427629223-427672141 GCF_002162155.2 Triticum dicoccoides | reverse complement strand
CCGCCGCCCCACGCGACCCCCGTTGTTGAGGCGCCCCCTCCTCCACCCTGGCGGCCCCGGTGTCATCCTTTCCCCTCCGCTACCGGCAGGTACTGCCCCCTATTCCAAGATGTCAAAGCGAGGTACGGCGAAAAATTCCCCCCTTCCTCCATTTCTTTCCAGCATGGTTTACCCTGGCTGCCTCATGATAGTCTAGTCTTTGTTGGATCGCGCCGTGTTGTGCTTTGATTTGGAGGCCGAACGCGTGTTTTCCTGCTACCAATAGTCACGATTTGTTCTTGTTCTTGGTGCAAATTTGGTGGTGGTTTAGGTTCATCGGTGGCCATATGTGGTGTAGAAGATGCTTAGGAATGGAGTTGTTCAGCTGTTGCTTGTTGTACTGGTGCTAGATGGATCATTTGCCTCGCCAGTATATAGATCCATTTAGGCCCTTCAAGTGAACATAACTGTGATGCTCTCAGATGCCTGTGACCATCTTTTCTTGTTCCAATGTGCTAAATTAGTCCGTCGTTTTAGGTTTTAGTTCTGTTAAAGGAGCTATTGTGCATGATGCTTTCCTGCTGATTTTTTCATGCCCTGGCGAGTTATTGTATTAGATCTTGGGTGAGGGCATTAGGGTATTTGCATCTCCTAGGTTAAGTGACTGTAAATTTTCTCAACTGCTTGTGTTTAACGTGGCTTGACAAGTAGTTATAATCCTTGTTTAACTTTTGTGAGGAACATTTATGTAATCATAACATGTGTGTGTGTTTGTGTGTCTGTCATACATCTCCATATTATTCTCTTAGTTTATTGAAGATGTTTAGATCCGTCAGTGGTTGTATATGCTGTAGAAGATGTCTAGGAATGGATCTACTCAGCTGATTGTTGGTGCGAGGTTGCTACCTGCTAGGCCCGTGTAGTTGCTTGTTGTACTAATGTGGGATGGATCGTTGCCTTGCCCGTGTTTAAATCCACTTCAGGGCCTTAGAGGGGTTTGGAAGTGAACATGTCTGTGATGCTCTCGTCCTTGTTAGTTGCACATGACTATCTTTTCCTGGTCAAACAATGGTGTCCATGCTTGTTGCTAGATAGATGTTTGTTAGCTTGTACGGGGTAAATTAGTTCTTTGTTTGAAATAATAGTCTGTTAGATGTTCTCTTCAGTGTATAGAAGCTGTCATGCAAGGTGATTTCCTCCCATTTTTCCTCGGCTGGGGAGTTATTGTATTAGATCCTGGATGAACCCTTCGGGCGCATTTGCATGTCTCTGCCCAAGTGGACAGATGATTATAAAATTTATTAGATGCTTGCGTTTATCTTGACTCGCTAAATATATATGATCCTTGTTTAACTTCGAAGAAACATTCATGATATCGTCTAATCATAACATGTGTGTGGCTTATATGTCAATATGTGGTTTATATGGCATGAAATTGGTATCATTAGCTTAAAATATCTCGATAAAACTAAGAAAACGTAGCTCATATTTATTGGTTGTAAATGACGGTGGTAAACGTAGCTCCTACTCCCTCCGTCCGAAAATACTTGTCCTAAAAATGATTGTATCTAGACTTATTTTAGTTATAGATACATTCATTTTATCAATTTCTAGGACAACTATTTCCGGACGGAGGGAGTACATTTGAAGTACTCCAAAAAAACAAAACAATATTATTACTAATGTACCTATGATCAATTTGAAACATGTGCATTACTAATTGGTCTCTTCTGCTGCTTATCAGAGATGGGGGGAGGCGGGCACCGCAGGCTGCACTCTGCCACACCAGAGTACGAGTTGGATGCTTTCGAGTTCTTCAATATCATACTTGAGAATTCATCCGGGAGGCAGGTATGTAAAAGGAGAGATCTCCCCTTCACCCATCTCTTTATGATAACTCTGCTGTTTGCTACATCACTCCTTGTCCCACGCTGTAGAGGCTTCCTGAAACTTTCATGAAGACGCTGGACGGCCATCGGCCAAAGAATGTGAAGCTGCGACAGGACGGCAGCGGGTTTTGCAGGCATTGGGACGTGCAGCTGGTGATCAGGTACGGCCACATGTACCAGTGTCGTGGCTGGGAGCAGTTCTACCGTGCCTAAGACCTGCAGCACGGGTACTTCCTTCTCTTCAGGTACGATGGCGACGCCATGCTCACCGTGAAGGTGTTCAACACGACTATGTGCCGCATGTGCTACCAGGACGACGACGATGCCAGTACATTATGCCTCTTCTTCCTCTACATTTGGCTTTGTCTCACATCGATTGTTAACGGTCATTGTTGCATTTGGTCAGGCAATGGGAGCAGCAGAGACGACTCTGGCTACAAGCAAAGCAGCATCGACTCTGGCTACAACAAAAGCAGCAGTGAGGATGATCCGGAATGGAGTGGGGAAGAAGAGGAGCAGAGTGGGGATGAGGAGGTGTTGGCTGATGATGGGCAAGACATGGTGGTGGCTGAGGATGACCTAGCGATGGTGGTGGCTAACGATGGGCAAGAGATGGTGGTGGCTCATGATGGGCAAGTGATGGTGGTGGCTGAGGATGACCTAGCGATGGTGCTGCATGAAGATGGACTCGCGATGGTGGTGGTGCCTGACAATGACCTCGCGATGGTGGTGGCGCCGGCGATCCCACAGCCGGGCGACATGACCATACCAATTGTGGTAGAAGACTACATCCCACTTCCTTCACTGCCTCGCCGCTCTTGGCGCATCAGGATGAAGAAGCAGAAGAAGAAGAAGGAGGAGTAAACTATGTCAGGTATGTCAGATCTCCAAAATGATCTACACTTAGCTCTGTTTCCTCCGAAATGACCTAAGTTAGCTCTAATATGCTACATCTAACCTAGGTTAGCTCCAATATGATCCATTTTAGCTAGATTAGCTCCAAAATGATCCATTTTACCTACATTAGCTCAAAAATGGCATAATTACTTATGTTAGCACAAAAATGATCTATACTTACCTTATTTTCATCCAAATTGACATAATAAGCTTAGTTAGCTAAACAATGGCATAATTACCTATGTAAGCTCTAAAATGACACAAATAAGGAATAAGAAGAAGAAAAACAAGGAAGAGGAGAAAAACAAAGAATAGAAGAAGAAAAAGAAGAAAAAGAAAGAATAAAATAAGAAGAATGAGAAGTAAAAGGGTAAAAACCTTCTTCTTCTTCTTCTAGCCTTCTTCTTCTTCTAGCCTTCTTCTTCTTCTTCTTCTTCTCCAAAATGACCTAAGTTATCTCTAAGTTAGCTCTAATATGCTTAGTTACCTAGGTTAGCTCAATAAAGACCTATACTTAGCTGCTTTATATCAAAAATGGCATAATATGCTTAGTTCACTCAAAAATGACATAATTAGTTAGGTTAGCTCCATTTTACCTAAGTATGCTTACTTCTTCTTCTAGTCTTCTTCTTCTTCTTCTTCTTCTTCTTCTTCTTCTTCTTCTTCTAGTATTCTTCTTCTAACTTTCTTGTTTCCCATTTTATAGATTTCATTTACTTCACGGAAGCTTGCATGGATGGAGTGCTTCTTTTCCCTTTCTGCTTTTATTTTGTATCAAACAATGTGGAACTTGTTATATGGATGGATAGGTGTTAGATGAACAATGTGAAACTATTGTAATATGTATGGATGGAACTATGTGTTGGTTAAGTATGTATATATGATGAAACTTGCATGTTGGATATGTCTGCTGTGAAATTTGTGTGTTCAAACATGTTTGTTGAAATTGAATGAATCTAAGAAAAAACAGCGGCTATACAGGCTCTTTGCCATCCGCTAGTAGACGGCAAAGAGATTTGCCTTCAGCCAGCAGATGGCAAAGCTGCCACATGGCAGCTACCTATGCAACCTGGGGGCTGGCCTATTTGGTTACTTTGTTGTCCGCTGGCTGATGGCAAAGCACACCGTTAACCCCCTAACGGCCATAAGCTAGCACATGTGCCGTCCAAGTCCTTTGCCGTGGGCTGGCGGACGACAAACACCATATCATCTTTGCCATCCGCCAGCAGACGGCAAAGAGCCCTTTGCCGCAGCCTATTCAGCCAGAGCTGTTGCCGTTTGCTGACGGACGGCAAAGGCCTTTGCCGTACGCCAGGCATGCCTTTGCCGTCAGCCACGGCGGACGGCAAAGTGCCTGATTCCTGTAGTAATTGGTCCGTTATAGAAAAAATCAGATCCGAACCAAGCAAAGAAAGAAATTTAGTGAGCTTGGGTGACACATTTCTGAAAAAAAGACATTTACTGTCTCTTCTATCTCCCGGAGAATGGGTTGGCGACGAAGTAAGTATATTAGGACAGGAAGGTGCTATTTGATTAGGAGTATGTGTCATCTAATATACTATGTATACATTTAATTGTAGGTCATAAATACGTACATAAATTGCATGATTGCTATGGAGTTTCTACAAGTAAGGTCAGGTGCAAGTGTGTTCTTAGAGAATGCATGCATCTCTAAGATGATGAAGATCGTTAGCTATCTGCCCTCAGATGACATGGATGCTGCACCAGCATGGATATTAAACACAGCCAAAGCGTATTGGGAAAATGATATGGTTAGTCTTGCTTTTTTACATATTTCTATGAATTACAGCGAGGACGACCGATTAGTTCACATACGAGTACAACTGAAATAATCATTTTCTTCAGATATACATTCCAATAAACATGGACGACGTTCACTGGTTCCTATGTGTTATAAATTCCAGAAAACAATGGGTTCAAGTGCTCGACTCGCTAGGCCCATACATGAGCCGCAAGGACCTCACTGATACAGTTAGTACTTAGTCCTACAACCCCATCTTTTTTAAGAAGATTTTTTTTCTTATTTCTTGCTTGTGATGCTTATACTTTTTCCATTTGTTGGTACAACAGCTAGAAGGACTGGAGAATTTATTCAAATATGCATCCAAGCACATGGAATTAAAATCTGATAAGTGGACTGATCTAGATGTTACAACATGGAAAAGAGAAGAATATATTAAGTGCAGTCTTTAGATGGATGGGTACACCTCCTAATATAACTCAGAGCATTTGTGCCTAACAGGGCACATTTGGTATGCTATTATGTTTATTTTATCACTGCATAGCATTCCTGAAGCATATTTGATCAAGATATTTGGTATGCCAATGCAATTCTTTATCTTATTGTATGCCAATGCAATTGAAACAACACCTCTCATGAGGTCTGGCCTAAATAATAGAGCTCAAGGTGATACATTTCATTGGGCTGCATATAGAAATGCGTTACGATTTACCAATCTTTTTTATGCAGTCATATGCCTACTTAGAGTAAGCAGTCACACATTAAGTTGTAGTATCAGCTATGCTAGCAATATTACAGGAGAAGCAGAGCGTTTTCTATTATACTATTAGGTAATGAGCATAGAGCAAGTGTTTCTTTCCACACCTGCATAAATGTTATTTGGATATAACTCCAGGCCTTATTTTTTTACTTCTCCATTTGTACCATCTTGCAATTGGAAGAAGCAATGTAAAAATATCATTCTACACACTTGAAGAGATCAAGAACACACACTGAAATTGCTATTAGCATTACCTGTGATATAAATAGAGGGAACTATGAAGCAACCGCTTTGTGGTACCTAGAATAGTTATTTTCCATCATTTGGTAAGGAAGTGTGTTCTACTAAGTGTACAAACTAAAGTTGCATGAAAAATAGAGTAATGGAGACAAAGCCTACTTGAGGATAGATTGAACTGTCCTTTGCAAATAGTCTAGTCTATTGCAAGCCATTATGACAACAGCGGTGACAGAGAGATCAGTCTGATCCTGTAGAGCACGTACGCGAGCTGCGAACTCCTGCCCAGAGTGATTGTTCGTCGCACTGGATCTTGATCCAATTCGGTATCCCTGCTCCCGCATTGCGTCGACCAGCTCACATCTCGATCTCCTCTGAGGCAGTAGGATGGAGGTGGTAGAGTTGATCTAGGGAAGACCTGCGGGGTTGGCAGTGAGGCAAGGCCGTGGTGGTTAGAGGAGGGGGCGAGGCGAGGCCGTGCTGGGGATAAGGGCCAGCGGGGCAAGGCCCTGATGGGGATAGGAGGAGACAAGGCAAGGCCGTGGTGGTGGTGGGGGGTGCCGGTCGACGTCGTGCCGGGAGAGGATGCAGCGTGCTTTAGAGTAGGCGCCATGCTACAGAAGAGGCGGCTGGCGGAGGAAGAAGTGAGGAGTGGAGAAAGCAAAGTGGTAGTGTCCTGGAGAGCATATACTAGAAAGACCGAGAAAGTGATAGTGCGACGGGTTACATCCTGTTTTTTTATTTTAATTTTCACGGGCTGCTCCTTATTAGTGTTCCTCTGGTTGCTTTTTTTTTCTTTTGCAATCCAACCTCCGGTTGCTTTTCTATCACCAAATTACGCCACCCAGATTAAACAGTACATTGACCAAATGGATCATCGGTCGTGTATCTTTTGTTTATTTTCTTGTATCTATGATCGACAACCCATTCAGTGAAGTAATAATTATATGGGTTCCTCTCAAAATAATTATACATTGACAAATCCATTTTTTAATTGATAACCCTTTTGTTCATTTGATTTATATAAAACATATGGGTTTAGAAATTCAATTATTTTATTGATAGCCCTTTTGGTCATTTGATTTATATTAGCGGCAAACGTTGTTCAATTCTTTTTTTATGGAGCGTAACCGTTATGACAGTGTGGTTCAGCCATCATCCTTTTATGATACTATTTTTTATTAATATTTTTGTTATTAAGCATAACAAAATTTATTTATCATCAAGGTCATCTTGTGGTCTATGGATGTTAAATTACATGGAGTACTTCATAGGAGATAGTTTGTACGACACTCCCAAACAGGTATATTTTGCATCGTATAATGATACTAATTATTTCATGTTGTATCATTATTTAAAAACTAAGTCTTATTATAACTTCACTTTAGGTTCACATGACAGATTTTAGAACAAAATTAGCTGTCATTTTAGTCGACTCAGAATTCAATGATGACGATATAAGAAACCGAGACTTGGACGATGATGAAACGAACACGGATCCCGCTGATTGTATGATTGTCGAAAGACCTCCTAACAAACCTAAAGCATCCAACTCATCGTCACAAGTTGAGCTCATCTCGCAATCATTTATCCTTTCGCCGTCTGTCACTCCAACAAACGACGACTTAATAGATGAACTTTGCTTGTTCATCAGCATGGTTGATTATGTCCCGATGCTAGAGTAAGACACATCTTTGTAGTTCATTTTTGTTTCTAATAAACTATTACTCTTGTTTAATGACAAAATTCCCATTTCACAGGGGCGAATGGGTGAAAAGCTCTCATCCTTACCAGTTTAAACCTGAGACAATTAAAGAACATATTGAAAAATGATGAGTACATGGATGCTGATTGTTTTAACATGACCGTGAGGATACTAGCGTGCCACGACGTCCAGCTTGCTAGAGACGTCCCAGTACACCACATGGATCTACGATTCTGTGTAAGTTAATTTAGTCACATTTTACATTTTGCCCTATTCTACTAATATTTTCTTACAATATTGTAGTCCATGTCCCACTATGCACAAGTCCCAAGTCATCATGACGGTATGGACATTGCTATGTTGGCACAATTGTTTGATAGTTGGCCTGATAGCAATGAGTATCACATCTCAGAATGTGATACGGTAAGATTTAAATCGAAATTCATTGTTTATTTGGTCTTAATGAATGATAATGATTGGTGTATTTCTAAATGCATGTATCATTGTAGATTTTATTTCCTTGTGACATTCTTGGGTTATTTTTATTGTTTGCCTTGGACCAACATAAAAAAGTTGTTTATATTTTGGACCCGCTTTCAATACCCACTTTCGGAAAGCATATACTTGAAATTATGGCCAAGGATCTAAACCTTGCACTCCAAGCTGCAAACCCTGCCTTCAAGGACGACATTTTGATATGGGGATGCAAAGTTCCTGTTGTTCCCACAAACTCATATGGGTACGAATATTGTCAATACATCACAATATTAATTGATTCATTCAACTCGCATGTAACATTTCATACATGCAGTCCCCTGTCTGGTTATTTGGTTTTCAATTTAATGCACTCATGGCACGATGGGACGCTACATTTTCCAGTACCCAAGGTAAGTATTGACACCATGCTCATTTCTACACACGTTACACATGTTTTTTAATAACAATGTTATATAATGCATATATAGGATGATTGTGAACTGAGGAAGCGATTTTTGGTTCATACTAGTGGTTGGGGCGCACCCTGGTGCGCCGCCTGAGAGGGAGTTGGGGCGGTACCAGGTGGAGTGCGCCCCTTTCCCTTTGTTATATGTACTAATATACACACATTTTTATTTGCATTTTCTGCTCTGTGTAACACATTTGTATGAATTTAACTTAGTGCAACTAACTAATAGTTGTTGCACTCACAATTTATTCTTTTGGTATCTTTGTACAAATTTAGCATGGAATCATCAATATCTAAGCAAAATATGCAGGCATACAAAGGTAGTTCCTATCAAACAAACCACTAAAAATATGTTGGCATACAAAGGTATTTCCCCATCAAACAAAACACTACAATATGCCGCACTTACAGCTCTCGGCCTCCTTTTCTGTCTCTCCAGCACCTCGCGCCAAGAGGACAACGATGAAGATGCCACATATTTCTTCTCCTCGTCCTTATCCTCGGCCCCACACTCTGAGGGAAGAGGACGAAGGCACATATTGCTCGAGCTCGTCTGTGTCTCCGGCGCAGATTGCACCATATCTGTGCCTAAGCAGAAAAAAAAACTATTAGACCATCAGAACAAATATTATTTAGCAATCACTGAAATTAAGGAGAGGAAGGATGAGAAAAATAGAAGTGCATACATACAGCTATATGTTGGTAAAACAAACATACGACAGGCGGGCTAGCAAAATTTGGTTATATATGATAATCATCAAGTCTTCAGAATTGAAGATCAGTACTAACATGTGGTTCAGTGCCCTCAATATGTGCTTATAAATTGTCATGATTCAGCAACACTTTTTGTAATAATGCAAGAATTTTTGTTTTCCAGAGTTTGAATTACTAATTGGAAGCACCCTCTCCACATGTCATACCTTGTACATCCCTAGCAGAAAAAGTCTCGCTGGCTGTGTATGCCGTTGCAGGAAAACTACGTCCGAACATCACACATTGAACTGATGATTGCTGTTAAATCGATGTGTTAATAGAACCTACTCTTGACAGAACTACAGAAGTAACCTAAAGAGAATATCTCTAACTATTTACCTCAACGGAACTACATTAGTAACCTGAGTATTTACTCTAACAGAACTACGGAAGTAACCTAAAGAGAAATGATTTTCAGAAAGCATTTTTTTCTATAGTGATATCTTTCAGCAGTCTTCTGCAGCCATACATAAGTGTTATGAGGTATATCTAAAATGCCTTCGGCCCTACACGCATACTATGAATGAACATTTGTCCATCCTACTAATATCTTAGACAAACAAATTGAAGGAATTAAGTAAATCGTCGAGCATCACCTGGCTCGGAGCACTCAGCTAATCTACAATAAGTTCAGAAATGAATATCCTTGGCAAAGGTTCATACATACGAGTTCTGGTGTATCCATCATTGTTGGGAAGGGAAAACCATAATGCTCTTAGTTTTTTTCTGCTGGAAACCTTAGTTCTTCACGAGACTTGTAACCAAAACCAGTAAAAAAATATCAGCAATTGAGTTTATACCATAACCGTCAACCTGTAGTTACAACAGACATGAAATTATTATCACAATAATCGACATCACACAAACTGTGCATTATTTAACACAGTGCTTGTAGATAGCCAACTAAATTTTAAACCCTAGCCACATCGTTAAATAGTATGCATTGCCATTTCTCACAAGTATCAAAATCTATGAATACCATTATGGTGTTCCAATAGGTACTAATGTTTCAGTTTTAAATTATCCACAAAAAGATTCTAGCAAAAAATCATAGGACAATCTATAAGAAGCAGAAGAGTCTTTCTTGTAAGCACATGTTAAGCTCGTATGGTCATACCGATCGCCCTGGCTTTCACACCTCCCAGACGCTTCACTTGGCTCCACATGTACTCAACACTTCCACTGGAGGTGGCCTTCCTGTCCTCCTTGTAATTTCAAATCTCGGGTATGATGGTTTTGTCCGCCAGCCTGCCACATTCTTCAATTTCCACCAAACAATTGATTGCAGCCTTGTAGACCTCTTCACCCCATTCAACATGTAGCTCTAACAGATCGACATCAATCTCGTAATCACACAAGTAGTAGTAAAATCTCAGAAATTATCATCTCCACAAATGACAAGGAACACAGGCTATGGTCTGTAAAAAACTTGAGGTTCAGTCAAGATAGCGCAGAAGTACCTTAGGGATATTGGTGTTGCAGAGACGGTGAAGCTTTGCACTATTGTTGTTTCTGCAAACCTCCTTCACAAAAACAGGCGGATGAAAAGCCTGTGTACAAAAAACTGTTCGTGAGGCCAACACAGGGATGCAGAGAGGATAGCCTTCAGGAATGAAAGAACAAAATGATAGGCCAAAAGACTAAGAAGGGGACTGAGAGAAACACTGAATATGGCTGAAGAAATAACACCGAGTATGACTAAATAATTTACACTGAATATGACATATGATGAACAAATAACACTGAATATGACTGAAGAAAAATTGATAAACTGAAGAAATAACACTGGATATGACTAAAGATAAACTGATAAATTGAAGAAATAACACTGGATATGACTGAAGATAAATTGATAAACTGAAGAAATAAATAACACCGAGTAACAGAGAAAACATCCACATTTTCCTGTGAGCTGCAGAGTTCAAAAAATAAAGAGCCACACGAAGCTATTCTCACCTGATTGCTTGGTTGCTCACATTCACAATTCCAAATCCCTTATCCCAAATCCATTTGATTGCTAGTACTGCACAAAGGCAGCATCCATCTCCAGTGATTGTTAAATCCATCACCCCAGATCCATTCGTCATGCTAGAGTTCATAATGCCAAATAAATTGCAGCACACATCAAGCCCTACGATTTGCAAGAACCTTACAAAATCAATAAGTTCAGGGATGGGGGCAAGATCTTAACATACAACAATCAAAGAATCTGCCACACATTGCCTCGAGCCAGGGTCTCATCGACATCTAGATGCGGGTATGGGAAGAGAAAGAGGGCAGGGAGAGGAGGAAGGTAGTACCTGTGTGTGAACGAGAGGCTGGCCTCAGTGGCTCCCGTGGTGGCAAGGACGACGATGGTGGTGAGGCACCCTGCACGGCTGCACCACACTCTCCTCCAGCCAGGCTCCTCCTCCGGCGGGGCCTTGACGTCCTCTGGCTGCCGTCGTCCGGGTCGAGCTCCGCCTCCGGCGACTTCTTCGCCGCAAGTCCTCAAGTAGAGGGAGAGACGGTGCACGGGATCGATGGCTGCGCGTTCCCCTACTATTTTCCTCTGGCGACAGCGGCGCTGGCTTGGAGACGTGGTGATGGAGGGTGGCGGCGGCTGTGCGAGGGAGGAAAAGGTGGGGGAGAGAAAGAGGGGGAAGTGGAGTCGCTCGCTAGCCGGTTTAGGGTTTCACCGCTAATATTTTTTTCTGCTTCTCTCGTTCGGTAAACTCGACACAGTAAAACCGCCAGGTGTACACGCCCAGCGAGCGCCCATGCCGCGACGTTTAATTTTGAAGTATGAAGAGAATCAAGTTCTAAACAATATCCCGATCTTAGAACGAAGCATCATAGATCGGATCAAAAGATGGACATTCCAGAGAGGAACATTATCAAATAATGATTACTAGATAATGTTCCTTAGTTGTTATTTTTTAAGTATTTTTGTAATAAGTAACAATTACAATACATTTATGTCATCGTTAATTTTATGTGAAGACACATGCATTGGTCGTGTGTTACATGCGCGAGTTTTTTTCATTTTGTTTTTGGAATTTTGGGATCACAACATTTCAAGAATGGAAGTCTTTCACCGATCAAACAAGACTTATGACTTAATCTAGAATAAATTATGACATTCAAATCATTGGGCGTGACACGCATTTAAATGTTCTGGTAAAAACAGAGGTGAAAGTTCATGTTTTTAGTGTAGTTTATTAGGATACGCGCATTGCACGTGCACGCTTGCTAGTTAAACGAGGGAGCCCCTAACGAGACCTCCTCGCTGGCGCCTTAGGGAGCTCCTAGACAGCGCTGCGAGCGCCATTCGCGCCCTGGTGCCTGCACGGACGCGAACTGGGCCGGCCCAGAAAACGGAGCAGGCACAACCATGTTGTTAGATCGCAAAAAATGTTAGGAAATGTGGTAGAGCCAGGATTCGATCTCTCACCACCTCCGCGGAAACATTCAAACACAGTCACTAGGCCGAACGCTCCATGATGTTTATTCTCAGGACAAATAAGCTTTATTATATACCAACCTGTTACGCGTATTATTTTATGATAAAATGAAAAGAAAAAAGAAAAATGAATGCACAATATAAAAAAGAGTGAATTTCAAGAAAGTTCATAAAATTGAAAAGGTCTATACAAACTGAAAAAATCATGAATTTAAGAAATCTTCACGAATTTGAAATAAGTTCACAATATTTAGGATAAAGTTCATGAAATTTTGAAAAAAGTTCATGAATTTGGAAAAAGTTCATTGATTTTGAAAATAGTTCACCAATTTTGAACAAAAAGTTCACCAAGTTTTAAAAAAGTTCATCGATTTTGAATAAAAGAGTTTATCAAATTTGGAAAAAAGTTCATTAACTTAGAAAAAGTTCATCAAATTGAAAAAAGTTCATCGATTTTTAAAAAACCATCAAAATTGAAAAAAGGTTCACTAAATTTGAAGAAGTTCATAGAATTTCAAAATAGTTCATCGAATTTGAAAAAAAGTTCATCAAATTCAAATAGGGTGCAGGGGGAACTGTCGTGGTTCTAAGTTTGACAGTAGAATGGGAGGTAGGTATGGAGAGGCAAGATCCTAGCTATGGAGCAGTTGTGAACACAAGGATGTACGAGTTCAGGCCCTTCTCGGAGGAAGTAACAGCCCTACGTCTCGGAGCCCGGAGGCGGTCGACTGGATTATGTGTGTATGGATTACAGGGGTGCGAACCCTTTACACTGAGAAGGGGGGTGGCTTATATAGTGTCTGCCAGACACCTCCGGCCCTCAGTAATGCAGGGTTTAAAGTACATTAAGTCTAAGCGTTACTGGTAACGCCTTACATAAAGTGTCCTAAATGCCATAAACACTACTTAATTACAGACCGTTTGGATGCAGAGTGGTTCTTGATCTCCTGGTGGTCGAGTGAGTCTCCATGGTCGAGTCCTTCGGGTCCGTCGAGTGAAGTCCCTCTTGGTCGACTGGAAGGCAGTTTCTTCTGAGGGTGCCCTTGGGTAGGGTACTTAGATCAGGTCTATGACCCTACCCTAGGTACATGACTTCATCATTAGCCCCCGAATGGATCGAGGTTTGAGTGAGGAAGGAGTTGATATTATTTCTGACCTGCTTTTGTGTTCTGGATATGTATCGTCTTGGACCAATAATCTCTTCGTTGATAACAACAACTTTTCTTCAGTCGCCTTGATCCATTCTTTTCTCTCATCGAGTGAACTTTTTGAACTTAGTAATTTCCGAGCGACGGATCGCAGGAAATCTCTCGTCTGACAGATCGATCTGCTGTTAGCGGATTTTGTGGGATCCGAATTTTGGGAAGCGCGCAAAGCGGGGCCGACCGCGGCGCTCGGATGGGATAGGACATAGACGCCTCGATTCCCGCGCCGTCTTTTTCGCCACGTATCGCGTACGCGCGACTGTTTAGGGATGTGATTGGATTTCCTGGGCCCACTTGTCATCCACTCGGAAGCAGCTCTATAAAATGTGCCCGACGAGGATTTTTGAACAGTACTTCTCCAATCCCCCTTTCTGTCCTCTCCACCTCCGCCCGCATCGCCTGCTCTCGCCTCTGCCCAACCACTCCTCGTGTGCTTCGACGGCAACAATGGTGAAGGAGAAGAAGGCGGTTCTGGAGCGCGCGAAGAAGGCGACGGCGACGGGGAAGGCGAAAGGGAGAGCGACTAGTCGGGGAGGATCCTCGTCCAGGTCCCGCCTGCCGCAAGGCTGGGTCCAAGGGGATTGGATCCGGTCGACCATCACCGAGAAGGATCTCACTGATATGGCCAACGATGGTTTGATTCCCCACGGAGCAGCGAGGCTCCCGGGGAACAAGTGGCAACCACAGCCGGAAGAGGGTGAGTGTGTTCTTCTGGCTACCCACGTCGACCGTGGGTTCTCTCTGCCTCCGAGTGTTTTCTTCTGTGGTTTCTTGAATTTCTTTGGGGCGCAACTCCACCACTTCAATCCGAATTCCATCGCCTACCTTGTTGCCTTCGTGTCCATGTGCGAGAACTTCCTGGGCTGCCGACTGCACTGGGGTCTGTTCAAGCATATATTCGCTTGTCGTTCTCAGACCGTGAAAAAGGCGAGTCCAGATGATGATAAGACCAAGGTTATTCAGATGTGTGGAGGTCTGGGGATTCAGATGAGGAACAAGAGCACTTTTCCGGCCATGACCCTCCTCGAGTCGGTTAGAGGATGGCAGTCGACTTGGTTCTACTGCCAAAACGAGTCGACGCTGGGGCAGTCGAGTGGTCTCCCTCCGTTCTCTATGGACCGAGCGCAGAAGCCCTCTTCTCTGAAGGTGCTCCCTGAGGAGAAAGCCCAAGTGAAGATGTTGATGGAGCATGTAGTCCAGTTAGTTCAGGAAGGAGTGACGGGTATGGACCTTCTGGAGGTCTTCCTTAGGCGGCGCATCCAGCCACTTCAGTACCGAGGCCATTGTATGTGGCTGTACTGTGGAACCGAGGATGAAACTCGGATCCATCCAGAAGCAGTCGACGATGCCACACTAGAGAGGTGGATGGCCGCGGTCACAGGGAACAAAGACAACCCTCGAGGAGCCAGGAGGATTCCACCACTCGACCACTCTAGCATTCCAGACAAGGTATGCCCACTTTATTCCCAATTGTAATCTTGCCATACTTATTCTGCTTTTGCTGCAAGTTGGTCGATTGATCTTTGTCTTGCTGTCTGTCAAGCCCTCACCGAACTATACTCGATGCCCAATGGAGCGCAGACGCCGACTGAAGAGGAGGAAGGAAGTGGGGGCGAAAGCCAGGAGGAGTGGGACTCGGATGCTGATGATGATGATGATGATGACGACTCCGATGGGGAGGAAGAAGAGGAGGAGGAGGAGGAGGAAGTTGCACCGCCTCGCACGGAAAGGCGATCGAAGCTCATCCATGACCCTGCGACTGAACATGGCAAGGGGGTCGCGACTGGCGCGCAGTCGACCAAGCGTCCTCGGACCACTTCTCCGGCGCCGACTGAGAAGGCTCTGAAGCAATCTCGAATGGCGCCATCGAAACCGGCGAAGGTCTTGCCGAAGAGGAAAGTGTCGATTCCCACCATATCAGGGTAAAAATGCTATTTGAGTCTTCTTGCTCTACATGAGTTTATTTTTGGTCGACTCATGAGTTAACCGACTGATTTTTGGGGTTGCAGTGCTGCTACTTCTGATACCTTGGCCAGGGCTGACGATCATGAGATGGAAGATGCTGCTACCTCAAAACCTGGTATGACTCTCGTAATTCCGTCTTTTAGTCAATTGGCTCTTGGTCTCTGATTCAGATTCTTTTCTGTAGCTCCATCCAATGTCGTTATCACCCTTCCTGACGACGACGACGATGGTGAGGAACCGCTGAAGCAAAGGAGGAGCAGGAAAGCGTCTACTGGCAGGGTGACTCAGGACGTGCCAGCACCCAAGACACTGGTCGCGGAGGAAGATAACACCACTCGGCCCACCGTATCTTTCGCGATGCCGTTGACGAGTGCTCACCCCGCATCGTCGAGTGCTGCACAGCCTTCACTCTTCTCGACCCACTACGTCCCAGAGGACCAAGCCAGTGCTGCAAAAGAAGCGATACGCCAGGCGGGAGTCATGATGGAGCAGGTGAAGGCCATCCGGGGGCTAGCCAGGTAGCCTATGACGCCAGTTCCGCTCTCTAGAGTAACGTTCAGGTCAGTCGGTCACCGCCTGTTCTGTTAGGATATGATGTCTGAAGATTCTTCTTTTCTGAAATTCTTAGTGATTTTCCTACACCCACTGGGTGTGTCGATTGAAATTTCGAACTAGTGGGGGCACACTGAGTGCACCCACTGGGTGTAGTCCCCAAGGCTATGGTGGACTGCTGGCAGTCGACCATAGTCTTTATATTTCAAACTTTTTCCTTCATTCGATTAGGTCGAACGGACTTTCAGACAGGTGGGGGCACGCTGAGTGCACCCACTGGGTGTAGTCCCCGAGACTGTGGTTGATTGCTGGCAGTCGGCTACAGTCTAAAGAATATGTCCTATTTTTTTTGTTGGTCGACTGGTCGACTCTTCCTTGATAGAACTAGTGGGGGCACGCTGAGTGCACCCACTGGGTGTAGTTCCCGAGACTATGGTCGAATGTTTGCATTCGGTTGTAGCCTTAGAAACGTAGGGTTTTTCCTTAGTCACTCGTAAGTGAATTGTTTTTGACATCTGTCGATTGATTCTTCGTAGAAATCATGTGACCTTGCGGCTCGTTACACCGAGCTGGAGAACAAGCATATCCAGCTCGAGCTTGATCTGAAGCTGGCCCAGGAGAATTTGGCGAAGGCGAAGGAAGAAGCTAAAGGTATGTTTGGTGAGGCTTCCAACGACTGCCTTTCCCCTTATTTGATTCAAATTCTGACCTTGCTGCGACTTTGCAGGCAAAGTGAAGGAGGCTCAGAAGAAGAAAGACCTTGAGTTGGCTGAGATGCAGAAAACAGCTTTAGAGAAGACCAAACTCGCAGATGAGAAGTTGGCTCGATCACCAAGCTTGAAGAAGAGAACACCAATCTGAAAGCTGCTCTTGCTATTGCCAACAAGGAGTTCAGTCGACTAAAAAGCGACAAAGTTGCTCTGAATGACAAGGCCAGTCAGTTGGCGGGGAAGAAGAACGATCTGGAGGCTTATCTGGGCGGACTCACCAAGAAGTTGTTCCTCATGCTCGAAGGTAATTCTTTGCACCAAACAATTGTTTTTACAGTGATCTTTCCATTCGACTGTTGCCTTGACTCGGTGATTGTGCTTGCAGAATCTTGCCAAAACTTTGAAGAGGAGACTGGTCGACTGGAACCAAATCTGGACCCCATCAACTCTCCGGTGAATGTTGAAGTTGCCATGAACGTGTTCCGGCTCGAGTCCCGTGTTGCTGCTGTCATTGACTACCTTGCAAGGCTGAAAGTCGCCACTTCCCGCATTGACACTACGCTCTGGCCCAGGGAGACGCTCCATAACGACCTCGAGTCTCTGATGACTCGACTAAACACAGCCCCTGGTCGAGTGCAGGAATGGAAGAAGTCTTCTGCCAGGTGCGGTGCAGATGTCGCTCTGTGTCTGGCCCGAGTCCATTGCAAGGATGCACGACAAGACAAGCTGGTGGCTCTTCGGGTGGCTAACACCAAGAAGCATGATTTCTGGTCTTTCATGGAGACTTTCATCGCCGCTGCCACTCGGATCGCAGATGGAATCGACCTTGATGAGTTAGTTGCACCTTCTAGCCCTCCACGGGAGGGGTAAAAACTTATTTGAGCTCGACACTTTAAATTTGCCTCGGTATACCGAGTGATTTTGTAACCGATAAACCTTAACAGGCTTAGCGCCTGAGCACTTTCGGTTCCGTTAGGCATTTATCCGAACTTGGACTCGACGTTTGAATATGCTTGCCTTTGGTTTGAGATGTCTTTTGCAGGTAAAAAGCGAGATGCTTACTGCAATCGACTTGTTCCCCAATTCACTTAGGCAGGCACTGGGCTGCGGCTAAGCCTCTGAGTGAGAAGCATGCTCTCCACTCGGTAGGATTTTCAAAACTTAGGCGACCGTTGGGCTGCATCTAAGCCCCCGAGTGGGAGGTCTGCTCTCCACTCGGTAGGATTTTTTAAAACTTAGGCGAGCACTGGGCTGCAGCTAAGCCCCCGAGTGGGAGGTCTCTCTCCACTCGGTAGGATTTTTCAAAACTTAGGCGAGCACTGGGCTGCAGCTAAGCCCCCGAGTGGGAGGTCTGCTCTCCACTCAGTAGGATTTTTCAAAACTTAGGAGAGCACTGGGCTGCAGCTAAGCCCCCGAGTGGGAGGTCTTCTCTCCACTTGGTAGGATTTTTCAAAACTTAGGCGAGCACTGGGCTGCAGCTAAGCCCCCGAGTGGGAGGTCTGCTCTCCACTCGGTAGGATTTTTCAAAACTTAGGCGAGCACTGGGCTGCAGCTAAGCCCCCGAGTGGGAGGTCTGCTCTCCACTCGGTAGGATTTTTCAAAACTTAGGCGAGCACAGGGCTGCAGCTAAGCCCCCGAATGGGAGGTCTGCTCTCCACTCGGTAGGATTTTTATAACTTTGTACTTGTGGCGTAGCTCGGAGGAGAGGGTCGCAGTCGACCTGCACCTCGTCCTCCTTGTGACCGCATGTTGTACTTGTGGCGTAGCTCGGAGGAGAGGGTCGCAGCCGACCTGCACCTCGTCCTCCTTGCGACCGCACGTTGTACTTGTGGCGTAGCTCGGAGGAGAGGGTCGCAGTCGACCTGCACCTCGTCCTCCTTGCGACCGCACGTTGTACTTGTGGCGTAGCTCTACGGAGAGGGTCGCAGTCGACCTGCACCTCGTCCCCCTCACGGAGCGTACGTTGAATTTGTACTTAGGCGAGTACTTAGACTGCAGCTAAGCCTCCGAGTGGGAGTCTGGCTCACCACTCGGTAGGATTTTATTGAAACTTAGGCGAGTACTTGGACTGCAGCTAAGCCCCCGAGTGGGAGTCTGGCTCACCACTCGGTAGGATTTTATTAAAACTTAGGCGAGTACTTGGACTGCAGCTAAGCCCCCGAGTGGGAGTCTGGCTCACCACTCGGTAGGATTTTATTGAAACTTAGGCGAAATGGATTCGCAGCTAAGCCTCCGAGTGGGAGGCATGCTCTCCACTCGGTAAGGATTTTTTTTACAAACTTAGGCGAAACGGATTCGCAGCTAAGCCACCCACTGAGGGGGAAATTTTACTGAACAAATAAAAGTGACAAAAATCATTGGGGAAATTATGACACTATTATCTTTGCAAAACATGGACTACAGAAGTACTTTTATTACAACTCATCTGAGTGAAGACTTAAGTGTAAAATGGGCGGAGTAGCTCCGCGTTCCAAGCTCGGGGCTCGTCGATATTGTGCTTGACGTTGTAGAGACGGTACGCTCCGTTGTGGAGAACCTTGGTGACGATGAAGGGTCCTTCCCAAGAAGGAGCAAGCTTGTGTTGTTTCTGCTGATCCACTCGAAGAACCAAATCCCCTTCTTGGAAGGCTCGACTCTTCACGTTTCTATCGTGGAAGCGATGCAAGTCCTGTTGGTAGATGGTCGATTGGATCAGAGCCATCTCTCTTTCTTCCTCTAAAAGGTCGACTGCATCTTGCCGCGCTTGTTCCGCTTCAGCCTCGTTGTAGAGCTCAACTCGAGGAGCATTGTGGAGCAAATCACTCGGCAAGACCGCTTCAGCTCCATAGACCAAGAAGAATGGAGTCCTTCCAGTCGACCGATTAGGCGTGGTCCTTAGACCCCAAAGCACCGAGGGAAGTTCATCGACCCATGCTCCAGCCGCATGCTTAAGGTCACGCATCAGTCGGGGTTTCAACCCTTTGAGGATCAAGCCATTGGCTCGCTCTGCTTGTCCATTCGACTGTGGGTGGGCGAATGAAGCGTAGTCGACTCGTGTGCCTTGAGATGTGCAGAATGCTCTGAATTCCTCCGAATCAAAGTTTGATCCATTGTCAGTGATGATGCTGTGCGGGACTCCATATCTGAATATCAGTTCCCTGATGAAGCTGACGGCAGTACCGGCGTCAAGGTTCTTGATGGGTTTAGCCTCGATCCACTTGGTGAACTTGTCGACCGCCACCAGTACATGCGTGAAACCGCTTTGACCTGTCCTCAAGGGGTCTGCCATATCCAACCCCCATACTGCGAAGGGCCAGACGAGTGGTATGGTCTTCAGAGCCGACGCAGGCTTGTGTGACATGTTGGAGTAAAACTGACATCCCTCGCACTTGTCCACTATCTCCTTTGCCATCTCATTCGCCCTTGGCCAGTAAAATCCGGCTCGGTATGCTTTAGCCACGATGGTCCGAGAGGACGCATGATGGCCACAGGTTCCCGAGTGGATATCATCAAGGATTATTCGACCTTCTTCTGGCGTTATACATTTCTGACCAACTCCAGTCGCGCTCTCTCTGTATAGCTGCCCCTTGATCACAGTAAAGGCTTTGGATCTGCGGACGATCTGTCGAGCCTCTTCTTCGTCCTCTGGGAGCTCTTTTCTTAGGATATACGCGATATATGGAACTGTCCACTCGGGAGTGGTCACTAAAACCTCCATGACCAAGTCGACCACCGCTGGAACTTCAACTTCAGTCGGATCTGTGGCACTCCTGGGCTGCGGAGCTTCTTCAGTAAAAGGATCTTCTTTGACTGATGGAGTATGGATATGCTCCAGGAACACACCACTGGGAATGGCTTCTCTTTTGGAACCTATCTTCGCCAAATCATCAGCCGCTTGATTTTTCAGTCGGGGTATATGATGGAGCTCTAACCCCTCAAACTTCTTTTCCAGCTTCCTCACTGCATTGCAGTATCCAGTCATGGCTGGGCTTCTAACGTCCCACTCCTTCATCACTTGGTTGACCACCAAATCTGAGTCGCCATAAACCATAAGGCGACGGACGCCGAGTGAGATGGCCATGCGCAACCCATACAAGAGGGCCTCGTATTCTGCCTCATTGTTAGAGGAGTCAAAGTGAATCTGGAGCACATATCTGAGCTTATCGCCTCTGGGAGAAACAAGGACAACCCCAGCACCGGAACCATTCAACATCTTAGAGCCATCAAAGAACATGGTCCAATGCTCCGAGTGAACTTCAGTCGGCTGTTGTTGTTCAATCCACTCGGCAAGGAAATCTACTATTGCTTGGGACTTAATGGCTTTCTTTGCCTCAAACTTGATATCAAGGGGAAGGAGTTCAATCGCCCATTTCGCCACTCGACCAGTTGCATCTCTGTTGTGCAGAATCTCTGAAAGTGGAGCGTCGCTGATGACTATAATGGAATGATCAGAGAAATAATGAGCAACCTTCTTCGTGGTCATGTAGATCCCATACACAAGCTTCTAATAATGAGGGTATCTTTGCTTGGATGGAGTCAAAACTTCAGAGAGATAATACACTGGGCGTTGAACTTTGAAGGCTTTCCCTTCTTCTTCCCGGTCGACCGTAAGTACTGTACTGACGACTTGTCCTGTGGCTGCAATATAAAGCAACAGAGGCTCTTTGCTGATTGGAGCAGCAAGCACCGGCTGGGTGGAGAGCAGAGCTTTTAGCTCGGCAAACGCTGCATCAGCTTCTGGAGTCCACTCGAACTTGTCTGCCTTCTTCATCAGTCCGTAAAGAGGCAATGCCTTTTCACCGAGTCATGAGATGAATCGACTTAATGCGGCCAAGCATCCAGTAAGCTTCTGGACATCGTGCACCCGCACGGGGCATTTCATTCGGAGTATAGTGCCGATTTTTTCTGGATTAGCGTCGATTCCTCGTTCAGAAATGAGAAAACCGAGTAACTTGCCACCAGGAACTCCGAATGTGCACTTTGATGGATTGAGCTTGATATCATACCTCCTGAGGTTGGCAAATGTTTCGGCGAGGTCAGTCAGCAGGTCGGAACCTTTTCGCGACTTGACCACGATATCATCCATATACGCTTCCACATTCCGACTGATTTGAGTGAGCAAACACTTCTGAATCATTCGCATAAACGTGGCTCCGGCATTCTTGAGGCCGAATGGCATGGTGATATAGCAGAAGCACCCGAATGGAGTGATGAAAGCTGTTTTTATCTCATCGGGTCCGTACAGACGGATCTGATGGTACCCGGAATAGGCGTCTAGAAAAGACAATCTCTCGCATCCCGCGGTCGAGTCAACAATTTGATCAATGCGAGGGAGAGGAAAATGATCTTTCGGGCAGGCCCGATTGATGTGCTTGAAATCAATGCACATTCGGAGTGAGTTGTCCTTCTTAGGAATCATGACGACATTGGCGAGCCACTCGGAGTGGTATATCTCTCGGATAAATCCTGCCGCCAATAGTCAAGCCACTTCCTCACCAATTGCTTTTCTCTTCTGGACGGCGGACCGCCGAAGATGTTCTTTGACTGGTTTTGCTGCTGAGTCGACTCTAAGGCGATGCTCAGCCAGTCCCCTGGGAACACCCGGCATGTCAGCTGGCTTCCATGCAAAGATGTCCCAGTTCTCATGGAGGAACTGGATGAGCGCTTCTTACTATTTCGGGTCGAGTGTTGTGGAGATATGGGTCGGAGCTGCATTGGGGTCGGTCGGGTGAATGTGGACGGGCTTCGTCTCACCGGACGACTGAAATGCTGACTCTGTGGCAGGCTTGTTGGCTCGCAGCAAATCACTCGGATCTCCATTTTGCTTATATCCTTCTAGCTCGGCCGCTGTCACCTGGGAATCGGCAATCTTTGAGCCTTTCTAGAAACACTCTTCTGCTTTTTTCCGATCATCAGTGACAGTGATCACACCTTTGGGGTCGGGCATCTTCAGTTTGAGGTACACATAACATGATCGAGCCATGAACCGTGCGTAAGCTGGTCTCCCCAAAATAGCATGGTAAGCGCTCTGAAAATCCACGACCTCAAACGTCAGCTTCTCTTTGCGAAAATGCTTCGAATCACCGAACACCACGTCCAGAGCTATTTGACCGAGTGATTTGGCTTTCTTTCCTGGTATAACTCCATGAAAACTCATGTTACTGGTGCTCAGTCGGGACATCGGAATGCCCATTCCTTTCAGCGTGTCCGCATACAATAAGTTCAGTCCACTACCACCGTCCATTAGCACCTTCGTCAGTCAAGTGCCTTCGACAATCAGGTCGACCACCAAAGCTTGCCTCCCAGGGGTGGCTATATGAGTCGGGTGATCGGACTGGTCGAATGTAATGGGAGTTTGGGACCATCTCAGATAACTGGGTGTCGCCGGGGCGACCATGTTCACCTCACGGTTAATAACCTTCAGTCGGCTCTTGCTTTCCACATCCGCAAAGATCATCAGAGTGGAGTTAACATGAGGATATCCTCCCTCATTGTCCTCCTTGTCTTCGGCTTTGTCCGACTCCTTTTCCTTGTCCTTGGGCTGTTTACCTTGGAACTGCTGGATCAGGAGTCGACACTGGCGAGTGGTATGCTTCGGGTAGATGATATTACCCTCTTCATCTTTCTTCGTGTGGATGTGATAGGGCATATCCATCACGTCATTTCCTTCTTTATCCTTCACCTTCTTGGGGTTCCAGGATCCTTTGGGTCTTCCCTTGAATTTCCCTGAGTCACGGCCAGAGCCTCCCCAGGAGCCGCTGGTTCAGCTTCCGCTTCTGCTTCCGACTGGAGTTTCCCTTCTCCGACTGACTCGGCTTGTACTTGCTGCTGCGGAGTCGGTCCTCCTCTTCACCATTGGCGTACTTGGTGGCAATTTCCATCATCCGACTCAGGGTCATATCTCCGGTCCGCCCAAACTTCAAACTTAACTCTCAGTTCTTGACACCATCCTTGAAGGCGCAGACTGCCTGATGATCAGACACGTTCTCCATGGTATGATGCAAAGTAATCCACCTCTGAATGTACTCTCTTAAGGTTTCATTCGACTTCTGCACGCAGACTTGCAGCTCTGTCAACCCAGCTGGTCGCTTACAGGTTCCCTCAAAAGTCCTGACGAACA
Source organism: Triticum dicoccoides (assembly GCF_002162155.2). Lineage (NCBI taxonomy): Eukaryota > Viridiplantae > Streptophyta > Magnoliopsida > Poales > Poaceae > Triticum > Triticum dicoccoides. The sequence goes on along the minus strand of NC_041393.1, from coordinate 427,648,240 downwards.
CTCGGGAAAGATCTTCCCAAGTGTAAATACTGCTTGGAGTCAACTGATTCAACCACGCCCTGGCCGAACCTTCCAACATGAGTGGTAAGTGCTTCATAGCCACCTCGTCATTCCCGCCGCCGATCTGTACAGCCACTCGGTAGTCCTCAAGCCAAGTTTCAGGCTTAGACTCACCGGTGAACTTGCTTACTCCAGTCGCCAACCTGAAGTTGGGGGGAATCACCGCGGCTCTGATACCCCTGCTGAAACATTCCGGACCAGAAACATGCACTCGGCTGCTAGTGGGCGCGTCTCTGTCATGGCCACCCCGATGAGCCCTGTTCCGATCGACCAAGCCTTGCACGATGATGGTCCGCGCGTCGAAGCCTGGTTCCCGGGGGTCGACCGGAGCTCTTCGCCCCACATTGAGTTGACGCCTGTCATCTTGCTGCCGAGGAGCGTAAGACCCGCCTCTCGGAGGAGGAATGGGCACTCGACGCCTATCCTCATGATCGTATCGGTCACCATATTGGTCCCGTCGATTCTTGCGCCCTTCATGCCGCGGAGGTGATCTGGGGCTGTGAGCCGACTGAACCGTATTCGCAGCGACAGATCGACTGTGAATTCTATTGCGTGACTGCGACACGGCTGAATTCTGATCTCCTGCTGCCTGGAGCAAATCTCTGATCTGCATCAAGCCTCTGCCAGCCTTAGACTGAGAGGGCTGAATTGACTCTGCTATACGGGTTGCAGCTGCTAAATTCTGAATCGGGGTTCGATATACCTGAGTCGGCGGGAAGAGTTGATGTCGACTGGAGTCGGGTACTCGTTGCCGCGTGCGCTAGTCGAGTGCTCGCTGGAGGTTCTCCAGACGAGCGCGTTCAGCCAAGTTGGCCAAACGTGCCTCCTCCAAGGCGCGAGCCTCGGGGGTTTCTCCTGCGATGGGAGTATGCAGGGCATCCATGTTCCTGCGGCGAAGCTCTTCCCTTTGTAGGGAATTAAGTGGCTCGGGTTGGTACTCCTCATGGACTTGAGCGGGGTCGCCTCCGCCGTCTACCCCGTCGCCGCGGGGATAGCCGGGAGGACTACGAGGTCTGTCGACCATCAAGACCTCCGCCGCTGGATCACTGCTATCACACTCGGATGCAGTCTCTACGGAGCCAGTCGACAGATCGAACAGGCCGTAGAGGGATTCGTCGGGCTCAATTGCCGCGACTTGGGTGGTGGCCGTCTGGCGAGCCACCGCGTGCCTCACCCACCGCTGGAGTCTCGACCGACCAGATCGCTTGCGCTGGCGGGAAACAGGGAGGGTGGACGATAGGGGAGTCGACCGATATGGAGTCAACGGTTGTCGCAGCAGAACGCCGCGGACACATGCACGAAAATGCGTCGCACCGCGGACGGGGAGCGCATCGATGTCGAGTGGAGCCTCCTGAAGCCAAGCGGAGTCGTCGGCGATGAAGGTGAGAGCGCCGAGACGGATCTCGCGGCCCTCGACCAAAACTCCACCAGCAACCATGATGAAAGTAATCGGAAGAATTGCAACTTCTCCAAAAATCGCTAAGACACCTGCCCCACAGTGGGCGCCAACTGTCGTGGTTCTAAGTCTGACAGTAGAATGAGGGTAGGTATGGAGAGGCAAGATCCTAGCTATGGAGCAGTTGTGAACACAAGGATGTACGAGTTCAGGCCCTTCTCCGAGGAAGTAACAGCCCTACGTCTCGGAGCCCGGAGGCGGTCGACTGGATTATGTGTGTATGGATTACAGGGGTGCGAACCCTTTACACTGAGAAGGGGGGTGGCTTATATAGTGTCTGCCAGACCCCTCCGGCCCTCAGTAATGCAGGGTTTAAAGTACATTAAGTCTAAGCGTTACTGGTAATGCCTTACATAAAGTGTCCTAAATGCCATAAACACTACTTAATTACAGACCGTTTGGATGCAGAGTGGTTCTTGATCTCCTGGTGGTCGAGTGAGTCTCCATGGTCGAGTCCTTCGGGTCCGTCGAGTGAAGTCCCTCTTGGTCGACTGGAAGGCAGTTTCTTCTGAGGGTGCCCTTGGGTAGGGTACTTAGATCAGGTCTACGACCCTACCCTCATGACTTCATCAGGAACCTGTTCGTACAAAAAAAAAAGATAACAAAAAGGAAAGGAAAAGGGGGGAAAAGAAAAAAAGGAGAGAATAAAAGAAAATAAAGGTTGTAACTTATCAGAACCTGCTGCATGGCGGAGTGGTGACGCAAGCATGGAACGATGAGTGAGGTCCCAGGTTCGAGTCACCACCTACTCCATTACTTTTTTTAAATAGGAAATGCTGGCGTCTTATGCGTGAGCTCCTATCTGCCGCATTCTGCGGCAAACTGGCAGGGCTTCGCACAGGGCATAGACCGCCTGGGCCGGCCCAAGCAGGAAATCGAGCGGTGTAAAAACAATGAAAAATACGACGCATTTGTGCATATTCGAACTCGCGATCTGCCAGTACTGAACATAGGTACCCAGCTAGTGGAGCTGCATAGCACTACTAATGAATTGCAAGCGCGAAGTATATAGAACTAATTGTAACGGCCATTCCGAATATTTTACTTATTTCGAACATTTCATGAAAATTCTGAATACATTTCTAAAATTTTGAACAAATTATTTAAAATCATGAAAACATTTTGGGAATTTTGTGGCCAATTATTTGATTCATAACCAAAGTTTTAAAACGGGAAGAATGTATGAATTTGTCAACAAATTTTGAAAGCAGGAAATTTATTAAATTTCGAACATTTTTTACCAATATGAACAAGTTTTTAAAAAATATGAACAAGTTTTTAAAAAATATGAACAATTTTTAAACGTGCGAAAAAAAATTAAAACAGATTTTTTTGAATTTGTGAACAATTTTTGACAAAATGGAACAGTTTTTTAAAACATGAACATTTTTGGAAAACTAGAAATTCTTTTGCATCTGCGAACAAATTTTGAAACTCTGAACAGATTTAGGAAAGTGCGAACATTATTTGTAATTTGCGAAAGTGTAAGCAAAATTTCAAATCAAGAACATTTTCTGAACTTATGAACATTTTTTTGAAGGTGAACTTCTTTTAAAATGTATATTTTGAAAATGTGCAAATAGATTTTGAATTTCTGAACATTTTTTGGCAAACGGAATTTTTTTTGAATATATGTACAAACTGTGCGATTTTGAACAATTTTGAAACCCCGAATCATTTTTTGAATTCTTGAACAAATATTTGAAACAGTGAAGGTTTCATGAAATTCCGAACAAAAATTTATAACTACGAACATTTTTAGAAATTGTGAACAAATATTAAAAAAATGGAAAATATACACCTATTCTTGAATACGTACATAAAATGTTAGATGACACATACTCCTAAATACGTACATAAAATGCATGATTGCTACGGAGCATCTACAAGTAAGGTTAGGTGCAAGTGTGTTCTTAGAGAATGCATGCATCTCTAAGATGATGAAGATCGTTAGCTATCTGCCCTCAGATGACATGGATGTTGCACTAGCATGGGTATTAAACAGCCCCAAAGCGTATTTGGAAAATGATATGGTCAGTCTTGCTTTTACATATTTCTGTGAATTACAGCGAGAACGGCCGATTCGTCCACATACGAGTACAACTGAAATAATCATTTTCTTCAGATATACATTCCAATAAACATGGACGACGTTCACTGGTACCTATGTGTTATAAATGCCAGAAAACAATGTGTTCAAGTGCTCGACTCGCTAGACCCATACATGAGCCGCAAGGACCTCACTAATACAGTTAGTACTTAGTCCTACAACCCATCTTTTTTAAGAAGGTTTTTTCTTATTTCTCGCTTGTGATGCTTATACTTTTTCCATTTGTTGGTACAACAGCTAGAAGGACAAGAGGATTTATTCAAATATGCATCCAAGCACATGGAATTAAAATCTAATAAGTGGACTGATCTAGATGTTACAACATGGAAAAGAGAAGAATATATTAAGTGCAGTCTTCATACGGATGGGTACGCCTCCTAATATAACTTAGAGCATTTGTGCTTTACAAGGCTCATTTGGTATGCTATTATGTTTATTTTATCACTGCATAGCATTCCTGAAAGCACATTTGATCAAGAGATTTGGTATGCCAATGCAATTCTTTATCTTATTGTATGCCAATGCAATTGAAACAACACCTCTCATGAGATCTGACCTAAGTAATAGAGCTCAAGGTGATACATTTCATTGGGCTGCATATAAAAAGTACGTTACGATTTACCAATCTTTTTATGCAGTCATATGCTTACTTAGAGTAAACAGTCACGCATTAACTTGTAGTATCAGCTATGCTAGCAATATTACAGGAGAAGCAGAGCGTGTTCTGTTCTACAATTAGGCAATGAGCATAAAGCAAGTGTTTCTTTCCACACCTGCATAAATGTTATTTGGATATAACTCGAGGCCTTATTTTTTTTTTACTTCTCCATTTGTACCATCCTGTAATCGGAAGAAGCAATGTAAAAATATCATTCTACACACTTAAAGAGATCAAGAACACACACACTGAAATTGCTATTAGCATTACCTGTGATATAAATAGAGAAAACTATGAAGCAATCGCTTTGTGGTACCTAGAAGAGTTATTGTCCATCATTTGGTCAGGAAGTGTGTTCTACTAAGTGTACAAACTGAAGCTGCATGAAAAACAGAGTTGAAAGTGCTACTATCGACTAGAGGGGGGTGAATAGGCGATTTTTATGAAAGTCTTCAAAACTTGGAAGTTTCAAAGACAAACAATAGAAATGACCTAATTGTAATGCAGCGGAAGGTAAACTACCCAAAGCAAGCCATAGTCAAGTATACAAGGATATGAAAGCACGGGACTAATAGTAGCTAGGTAGTAAGGATCAGGATGGAAGATAGTATGAAGCCAATCAACAGTAGTAGTCAAGCAATGAAGTCAAACAGATACACAAATAGGCAATGACTTCACGAAGACAAACTAAAGTAAGGATGGGAAGGGATAGAACCAGTTGCTTGTTGAAGACACAGAATTTGTTGGACCAGTTCCAGTTGCTGTGACAATTGTACGTCTGGTTAGGGAGGCTGAGATTTAACTCAGAAGACCATGTCTTCACCTTATTCCCCTTGAGCTAAGGACACCCAGTCCTCGCCCAATCACTCTGGTAAGTCTTCAAGGGAGACTTCCAAACCTTCACAGACTTTGTTCACCGGCAATCCACAATGACTCTTGGATGCTCAGAACGCGACGCCTAACCGGCCGGAGGATTCACAGTCCTCAAGTGTAATAAGTCTTCAGGTCACACAGACAGAAAGACTTCAGTGATGCCTAACACTCTTTGGCTCTGGGTGTTTGGGCTTTGTCCTCGCAAGGATTTTTCTCTCTCTTAAATGCTTCGAGGTGGGTTGCTCTCAAACGACAAAAGCCGCGCACAAACATTGAGCAGCCACCAATTTATGGTGTAGGGTGTGGGCTATTTATAGCCACTAGGCAACCCGACCTGATTTGTCCAAAATGACCCTGGGTCACTAAGGAACTGACACGTGTTTCAGTGGTTAGATTTGAAACACACGCGGCAACTTTACTTGGGCTACAAGCAAAGCTGACTCATCCAGCTCTGGATAAGATTTGCTCTCATTGTCTTCGCTCGAAGACATAGGATTTGGATTGAGCATCACTTCAGTCACTCTGACTTAGTTCACTTGGACCCCACTTAACAGTACGGTGGTTCCTATGACTCAACAAAGAAGAAAAGGAAACAACGAAACCACACAGTCTTCGCACTCCAAAGTCTTCACGCAATGTCTTCTCATGTCATAGTGTTCAATATGAATATCTTCTCTTACCACCATTGTCTTCAATGTCTTCATACATTTTTAGGGGTCATCTCCGGTAGGTAAACCGAATCGATGAGGGACACTACCTGCGTTATCCTGCAATTCTCACAAACGCATTAGTCCCTCAACCAACTTTGTCGTCAATACTCCAAAACCAACTAGGGGTGGCACTAGATGCACTTACAATCTCCCCCTTTTTGGTGATTGATGATAAACTGGTTGAAGTTTTCAACGGGGATAAAGTATGTGAAATTGTAAGGATAGGGAATTGTCTTCATAAGTTGCAAGGGCTCCCCCTGAAGATGTGCATATAAGCAATTTGCTTTTGGAATGCAAATGCACATGGCAGGTTGTACTTGTGGAGATCCACTTCAACTTATGAAGCTAATTCATCATGCATGAACTGATATAGCAAGTAGAATGACATGCATAATGAAGAATGGACGTCTGCAGAATGATCTAAGTGCGGAAGTTATCGCCGCACATGCGGAATTTATCATCGCATCACAGTAAAGCAAATAAGTAGCAGACGACCATCAAGTTTAGGTGTTACAACTCAAAGAACCAAATGTTTCAAAAGCAAGAGTTGTAAGCACGAAGCAAAATATAATGCAACCGCCCATATGAACCCGCTTGAAGACTATCAACTCATACGCTTCTCCCCATTTTGTCAGTAAGGACCAAAAAGGTTTGAAGACATAGAGCATCTACTCGTCATCATGAGTAGGTGAAGCAGCAGGGTTGTCGCCATTGGTTGGCGGTGCAGATGAACTAAGTGCAGTGTCGATGCGCGCAGTTGTAGGAGGTGGTGAAGTAGCATCATCTTCATCATCGATCACTCAGGCATTTACCGTTGCCGCGGAGGAAGAATATTCAGAGTCTTCAAGAGATGGAGTGCAACGTAGGACAACAGTTCGTGGAGGAGTGGAGTCAAACTGGAATCTTTCATTGATCGCCGACAAGTTTCATGAGCAAGAAAGGCATTCTTGGTGGCAAGGTTGCGAATGCGATTGACATCCACCAAGAGGCTTTGCATCTGTCTCTTGAGCCAGAAATGATGCTTATCCTGTTTCTGATGAAGGGCCACAAGAAGTTCTCGGTCATTGAGAACACGAGAACGCTTCCGAGGCCGTTGTGCAATGGTGCTTTCAGTGGCTTCAGTGGGTGCTCGATGAGGCAGACGGGTGTTTCCAGCCAGTGGATAGATTCGTGTCGCTGCTTGAACACCTTCAATAGGCTGAGTGAAGCTTTGGTGCTCGGCATTCTGAAGACAAAGAGGCCTCTTGGCAGGGTCAGAGTATATAGCTTCAACTGACATATCAACCTCTGGCAGAAAGATCATATGATTGCGAGTAGAGGGCTGATAATTGACAGATGAGTGTCGCTTGATGAGGCGCATGACCCATGGAGCATAAAACTTCAGACCAAATAGGTCAGAGCCGGAAGCAGCAAGTTGCCTGATGAAGAATTCTTGAGTGTTGAAGCTGATGCCATTGAGAATATAGAAGACCAAAGTCTTCATAGCTCCTTCAAGCTTGGCCACTGGTGAATGTCCTTTGACAGGCCATAGAGTTCGCCTGATGATATGATATATGGTGCGAGGCAGATACTCAAGGTCTTCAACAAAGAAATCTGTTGGATATTCAGCGTCAGATGGCAAGGGCTTCATCATGCTCAACATCTGGCTCATATTGGGTTCTGGCTTATGGAAGATACTCTCTACAGCATTGCGGTGTAGCTGACAGTCAGATTCATATAGTGCTCCAGGAGTGGCTAGCCCTGTAAGCTCGATGATATCCATAGCTTTGGCTTCATGATGAACATTTCCAGTCATCCACTCGATAACCCATGTCTTGATGTCTCTGTTGTAGCCGCGAATGTGCAGAGTGGCATAGAATTGAAGTAATAGCTCTTCATTCCAATGTTCTTTGTCTGTCACAAAGTGGAGCAGACCAGCATCACGAAAGCAATCAAGTGCTTCTTCTAAGCACGGCAGTCCAGCACTGGCTTCAATATCAAGGCGCATATGAGGGAAAATGCGCCCTTGATCATATAGTACGCATGCGTAATAGCTTCTCTGCTGATAGCTCCAGAACCGATCTGATGATATCCTTGGCTTAGAGTAGGGGTTCTTAGCGCTGTCAAAGAAGGTATTGTGGCTTTTGAAGCCATTTGCATTGAAGGACCCTGGTGAGTTTGCAGTACCTGGAAACCTTGGCAACCTTGGCTTTGGCTTCTGGACCTGAGGCCTATGTTCAACATGATAGTCAAATTGAGGTCCTGAGGCAGTAGGCGGAGGCACCAGAATGGGCCATCGGACAGTGGTAAGCTGACCATGACTGTATGCTTGCTTAATGGTGTGAGGCCTTGGTGGCGGAACAGGAGCAGGGGCAACAGCTGAGGCGTCAGGCTGCACAACAGGTGCTTCGGGAGCAGTTTCCATATTAGCTTCAGGTGCAGCATCCTCATTGGCTTCAGGTGCAGCATCCTCAGTGGTTTCAGGTTCAGTGGCCACATTTGCTTCAGGCAAACTAGTTGGTGCAGGCTCCACATTAGCGTCAGCCATGACTACGTCATTGGCTTCATTGGCGTTGGCGGTGGCAGCCTCAACATTGTCAACCTCCTCTTGATGAACAGGAGGATCGGGCACAGGCACGTTCACATCAGGAACTTCTTCTTCTTCAATTACTGGGGGAGTAGGTACACGTACTTCTTTTTCATTTTCCTCGGCTGATGCAGCCGGAATGTCTTCAGCGGCATGTGCTTCAGACTCGGAGACATTCACTGTTGGAGCAGGTTCAGAAAATACTTGACGTGCAACAGGTGAACGTTGCACTTCTCCTTCTGGAACGCTCGACAGAGGGACTTGAGGCCTTAGTCCTTTGCGAAGCCTGTGAAGTGTTGGCTTCTCCTTGGGAGATGGAGTTGGCTGGGCCTCATAGTCTTCATCCTCTTCTTGCACGGGGGGTGTAGCTTGTTGTTGTTGTTGGGGAGTACTGGGGGAGTCTTGTTGTTGTGGGTGATCAGCCCACGATGCATCCTGAGCAATTGGCGTCAAAGGACGACCAATGCTGATGAGTTCACTGTTCGTATGAACAGGCGATGATACCACATCATGTTCGATCTGAGGAAGAACTTCATCATCAGCTAGATTTTCATCATGACCAATGTCTTCAGCAGTGGTGGGTTCAGCTGCTGGAATAACTTCAGCTTCATGAGCCTCTGTGGGAGCAGGCTCATGGACTACCATCCTTCGTTCTTGATGTTCTGACGCTGGGCGAACCACGGAAATGGGTTCAACAACTAAGGGCTCTGTGGAAGCAGCCCTAGTCTTCTTGGTCTTGCGCTTCTTCTTAGAGGGAGCGGCATCAGAGGCTTCAGTGTTCTTTCTCTTTCTGGCTTCAGCCTCGGCAGCCCTCGTCTTCTTCTATTCTAAAGCGGTTTTGGTGACCTTTGGCTTCGAGCCAGTCATGCTGCTTGGGAAGATAATGTGAGGGGCTTCTTGGCTTGAAGGTTCAGGCTGTTCAGCAGGAAGCTTCTTCTTCTTCTTTGCAGCCATCCTTGGGTCAATACCAGGACGGCCAAGTGACTTGCGCTTCTCAGCCTCATTGTAGGCGAGCACACACTTATCAGCTAAAATCTTCATGCGCTCTCGAGAGCCCTGAGCTTCTTCACACTTCTTCATAAAAGCTTCTTTAAGCTCATGTAGCATGACTTTGAAGTTGCGGACGTCTTGAACACTTAGCTTGGCCACATGCTTCTTGAATTGAGCCTTCTCATAATCAATCTTGTTCTTGAGCTCAAAGATGCGTTGAGCGAGAGCTAGCTCAGAAGCAATGGCTCCATTGAAGGAGACACTGAGGCCAATGGGAAGCTGTAAATCTTCAAAGCTGACATTGGGGGTGTCAAACCACTCATCAATGAAATTGTGGATGATGGCCACATCAAAGAGAGGCAAGTTGTTGAAGATTTCTGCTTCTTCCTTGCTCTTGATTAGCTGCTCAAGGGCATCATCAGCAAGATCTTCATCACTTGACAGATCAATGGGTTCTTCGCGCAGAATGGCGGCAGGAGTCAAGGCTCTTTGATCAGATGGTCTGACAAGTTGCTTTTTCTTCTCCGTTCTCTTGGAGACACGGGATTGATCTTCAGACTGCACACTGGCTTCAGGAGGTGCAGTGGCCAGTGGCTTCGCACGAGAAGTCTTTGGAGGTGCAGCTGATGTTGAAGCCTTTGGCTTCTTTTGCTTCTGCGGTTTTGGAGGAGGAGCAGGGGCTTCATCGGATTCAGCATCAATGTCAGAATGATCTACTCTGGCACCTTGGACCACGATGTAGGTGATGAGGCCATCAAGGTTGGAGAAGGGGCCGATGACATTGGGATTAGCATCACAGGAGCCGTCAGCACGGGGAGCAGAGGGACCTGGGTTGAAGTCCAAACCCAAGGACTTCTTGTTCTTCTTGGCCGAAGCCACAGCAAACTGGTAGTTGCGCTTAAAGAGAGAATCGTCACAATACCAGAGTAGTGAGGTGGGATCTGCGTTCGCAGGCTGTGGTCCACGGACCATGCAAGGATAGAAGCCTTGATCAATGGCTTCAGCTCGGCTCTTGGGTTGAAGGCCTCGATAGAGGATATCACCCCAAGGTCTCTTGATGGCATTCTTCTCTGCATATTCCTTCGTCACAAACTTGTACTTGGACCATTCCTCAGCCCAATAGCGTCGAATCCATTGGATTCGCGTCTTTCTCTGATGATAATTCTCTTCAGGATCTGTCTTGTAGAGTTCTGCTAAGTCATTAGGCAGATCTTTGGATGTTCCTTCTCTGCGCTGTCTGCCACCCTTCCTTGCTGATTTTTCTGCAGCCATGAACTTCAAGCTGAATGGCTTCAATACGTTCAAAGGCTTCAGAGACTTACGCTTGCTGGTCAAGCAGGAACTGGCTTCAGGAGAATTGATATGATGCTGTAGTATTCTGCAAACGAATGCAGACTATGAGAACCAAGGGATTCTCCCACGGACATGTACCTGTGACAGCATTAGAGATGCGAGGGAAGGGGAAGAGGTCATATGCATTCTCAGAAGATTTTGAAGATAAATCAGTCTGAAGACATTGACCTCATGATGCGAAGACATTCACTTATATAGGTGAGTTGGTTCCAGATTTGTACCAATCCGTGAATAAGTACAAGTGAGGAATCAAACTAGACAGGAAATCTAAGTGAATCGACTAGGCAGTATGAGATGCAGACAGAATAGATCTAACTTGAACAGACAGAAACCACTTTCGGTAAACAGGATGAATCTTGAAGATCAAAAAGGTGGTAAAATAGAGTTATAATTACCGCATGAAGAACTGCTAGACGGGAAGAATAGGAGACCGAGCAGTTCAGCCCACCGTGCCCTAACTTGGCGATGGAGGACACCTACGGCGACAGCGGAGAGAACGATGTCCGCGGCCGGCGTGAGGACGGCGTCAGAGAAGTCGCGGCAGCTAAGCGCTTCGTCGCCGGCGTCGTCGCGAGCTAGCGGTGGCGCTAGGGTTTTGACGGAGGTGGAGAGGTGGAAGAAGGATTTCTTTACCGCAGGGGACAAGTATTTATAAGTAGGTGAGAGACACAGCGCAATTACGCTGGTGCCCCTGGCGGTTCACATCTGAGGGGCACGTGGCAAGCATGCAACATACTCAGAGTTGTCCCACGTTCCCACGCCCGCCAGGCATGTCGGAGAGTTGTTCCGGCTTCTCCGGATTTCAACAATAAAGATAAGTCATTTAAAACAGATTTAATGTTTGTCTCTTTGCCTTCTGCTGACTAGGACGCAGAGAAGACATTCGACAGTTTCAATAGAATGCATATGATTTGGACAGATAGAGTTTGAGATAGGAAGCATAGAGAGGTTAGGGTCTGATCACATTCACTTAGTTCAAAAAATCCAATCTTGAAAACATAGCTATAAGTGAATGCTGTAGAGGACAGAACACTAGTATGTATATATCAGAAAGCAATCAAATCATCATAGTGTAGAAAGTCATGAAGACAAATTGAAACTGAAGACAAACCAAATGCAAAGTCATTGCAATATAACGCCATGAGTGAAACACTTCAAACAGAGAAAGTTGGTGGTGGCGTTACCCACCGTATAGGAAGTATTAGACCCAGACACGGCGCACAATTATCGTGGCGCTCCGAAGTCAAATTCCATGTTAATGTATTCACACTTAGAGTGTAAATCTTCATTGATTGAAGATATACATTACTTTGTGTGTTGCACATCTAACTCATCAACATGCATAAGTGTTAGGATGTGTGCCTGATCAGAGGACATTAGAGGATTCCAAGATATTTAGCTCACACCGTAACTTGCAAAACCTTTTCTCATCCAAGGGCTTTGTGAAGATATCTGCCAGTTGCTCATCAGTGTTGACGTGAATGATATCGATATCTTTCTTCATAACATGGTCTCTGAGAAAGTGATGACGAATATCGATGTGCTTTGTCTTCGAGTGCTGGACTGGATTGTTGGCAATCTTGATGGCACTCTCGTTGTCGCAGAAGAGAGGTACTTGTTTTAGGTTGATGCCATAGTCCTTGAGAGTTTGCTTCATCCATAGAAGCTGAGCACAACAGGATCCAGCAGCAATGTATTCAGATTCAGCAGTTGAGAGTGATACACAGTTCTGCTTCTTCGAAGACCAACAGACAAGTGATCGACCAAGAAAATGACATGTGCCTGATGTAGACTTGCGATCCACCTTGTCACCAGCATAATCAGCATCCGAGAATCCAACCAAATCAAATTTTGAGCCCCTTGGATACCATAATCCGAGTGTTGGGGTGTAAGCCAAATATCGAAGAATTCGCTTCACAGCTAAGTGATGCGATTCCTTTGGTGCCGCTTGGAATCGAGCACACATGCAAACACTAAGCATAATATCTGGCCTAGATGCACATAAATAAAGCAAAGAACCAATCATGGAGCGGTATACCTTTTGATTGAACTCTTTACCATTGTCGTCGGGACCAAGATGGTGTTTGGCTGGCATTGGCGTCGTGTAGCCTTTGCAGTCTTCCATTCCAAACTTCTTCAGACAATCTTTGAGGTATTTCTCTTGAGATATGAAGATGCCATTACTTTGCTGACGAATTTGAAGACCAAGGAAGAACTTCAGCTCACCCATCATGGACATTTGATATTGCTCTTGCATCATGTACCCAAACTCATCACTGTACTTCTGGTTGGTGCAGCCGAAGATTATGTCATCCACATATATTTGGCACACAAACTATTCACCATCATATGTCTTCATGAAGAGTGTGGGATCGAGGGATCCAGGTTTGAAGCCTTTGCTCTTCAGGAAGTCTTTGATTGTATCATACCAGGCACGAGGAGCTTGTTTGAGGCCATGCAGTGCTTTGTTTAGCTTGTACACCATATCAGGATGTTTTGGATCTTCAAAGCCAGGTGGTTGTGCGACATATACTTCTTCTTCAATCTTGCCATTGAGAAATGCACTCTTTACATCCATTTGATATATCAAGATGTTGTGATGATTAGCGTAGGCTAGCAGTATGCGAATAGCTTCAAGCCTAGCAACAAGAGCAAATGTTTCATCGAAGTCAATCCCTTCAACTTGAGTATATCCTTGAGCCACAAGACGTGCTTTGTTTCTGACGACTTGACCATGCTCATCTTGCTTGTTTCGATATATCCATTTTGTTCCAATAATGTTATGCTTGCGAGGGTCAGGTCGCTTGACGAGTTCCCAGACATTATTCAGTTTGAACTATTGAAGTTCTTCTTGCATGGCTTGAATCCATTCAGGTTCCATAAAAGCTTCAGCAACTTTCTTGGGTTATGATATTGACACAAATGAAAAGTGCCCACAGAAGTTTGCTAGCTGTGTTGCTCTTGATCGAGTGATCGGACCAGGTGCATTGATGCTGTCAATTATCTTCTCTATTTGAACTTCATTTGCAACACGAGGATGAACAGGACAAAGATTTTGCTCTGGTTGATCATTGTCATCATTGGGAGGATTGTCTTCGGTCTGAGCATTGTCTTCAGGTTGATTTAGTGCAGAGATGATAAGTTCCTCTTCAGGCTATGCTTCAGAGGGCATGATTTCACCAGTTCCCATCAGCTTGATTGACTCGTTTGAAGGAGCTTCATCTAGTGTACTTGGCAAAATCTCTCTCTGTGAACCATTGGTTTCATCAAATTTCACATCCACAGTTTCAACGATTTTGTAGAGATAAAGGTTGAAGACTCTGTAGGAGTGTGAATCCTTTCCATAGCCAAGCATGAAGCCTTCGTGAGCCTTAGGTGCAAATTTTGACTTGTGATGGGGATCCTTGATCCAGCATCTAGCTCCAAATACTCTGAAGTAACTGACGTTTGGCTTCTTGCCAGTAAGTAGCTCATAAGATGTTTTGTTCAGAAGCTTATGGATGTACACACGGTTGATGATGTGACATGCTGTATCAATAGCTTCAGGCCAGAACTTTCTTGGAGTCTTGTACTCATCTAGCATTGTTCGAGCCATCTCAATGAGGGTTCTGTTTTTGCGCTCAACGATGCCATTTTGCTGAGGTGTGTATGGAGCAGAGAACTCATGAGTGATTCCCATTGTATCCAGATACAGATCAAGTCCAGTGTTCTTGAATTCAGTGCCATTGTCACTTCTGATGTGCTTGATCTTCACACCATAATTGTTCATTGCTCGATTTGCGAAGCGCCTGAAGACATCTTGCACTTCAGTCTTGTAAAGAATTATATGAACCCATGTGTATCTTGAATAGTCATCAACAATGACGAAGCCATAGAGACAGGCAGTTGTTGTGAGGGTCGAGTAGTGAGTAGGTCCAAATAAGTCCATGTGTAACAGCTCGAAGGGTTGTGATGTTGTCATGATTGTCTTCGAGGGGTGCTTTGCCCTTGTCATCTTTCCAGCTTCACAGGCACCACACAGATGATCCTTATTGAACTTGACATCTTCGATGCCTATGACATGTTTCTTCTTGATGAGTGAGTGCAAATTCCTCATGCCAGCATGCCCTAGCCTTCGATGCCAGAGCCAGCATTCTGAAGCTTTTGTGAGAAGACATACGGCAAACTGTGGACCTGCCGAGAAATCTACCATGTATAGATCATCCTTTCGATACCCTTCAAAGACTAGAGATTTGTCAGATTCCATTAGCACAAGGCAACGATATTTGCCAAATATCACAATCATGTTCAAGTCACAAAGCATTGAGACAGACATTAAGCTGAAACCAAGGGATTCAACAAGCATCACTTTATCCATGTGTTGATCCTTTGAGATTGCAACTCTACCTAGACCCAATACCTTGCTTTTACCAGTGTCAGCAAATGTAATGTGACTCTTGCCGGATGGACGTAAGGTTGAGTCCATGAGAAGACTTCGATCACCAGTCATATGATTTGTGCATCCACTGTCCATAATCCATTCTGAAGCTTTTGGTGATGTACCCTACAGTGCAGTTAGGAGGATAGGCTTCACAAGAGTGTTGTGAAGCATAAGCATTTGACACATATAGGGACAGTAACAGCTTATATCAAAGTTAGGACATAATATGACTGATAAGAGATTCAGACGTGAAGTATATATATAATGACATTTTATCGTGCGTCCTCAATGAGTTTTAGGTCCCCAGCAATAGTATCGGACGCCATTGATTGCTGGCTGGAGACCGTTTTCTGCAAAAGAGAGTTAGTTCTTCTTTGCCACCCACATCTTCAGTGGTGGCTTAGCGGCAATGAGTCTTAGTGCAGCATCTGAGAATTTTGACTTTGAATCCCTAGCAAATAGCCTTGCAGGAGATGAATGATACTCATATGAATAAGCAAAAAAATTCTTAGTCCTATGAACATAGCGGTTCGAAGATGCACGCTCATATTCATAAGTCTGAGCATGATTTCCCTGCAAAACATTGGCGTTAGGCTGACTCATGTGAGTCCTGTATCTGTATGAAGCCTTTGGGCCACATGAAGCTATTGGTCTGGGGCTTGTCTTCTTCCTTGGTGGTGTCATGACGACATTCACAGGAAGATTCTCAATGTACTGCTTAGGTACCCAGATCTTCTTCATAGGTGGTCCATTCCTGCAGTTAGTACCAATGTACCTGGCAAACACTTCACCATTCTGATTTTTGAACAGCTTATAGTTTGCATCAAAGGATTCATCAATGATAATAGGATTAGCACAGGTAAAGCCAGATAAGGTGGAAGGATCTACTGAAGGTTCCTTTGCAGCAACCCATGTGGTTTTGGGGTACTGCTCAGGCTTCCAGTACGAGCCATCAACATTCATTTTCCTTTCAAACCCAACACCCTCTTTCCTAGGGTTTTAGTTCAGAATCTGCTTTTTGAGGACATCGCAAAGAGTCTGATGTCCCTTCAAACTTTTGTACATCCCTGTTTCAAGCAATGTCTTCAACATAGCATTTTCATCAGCAACAACAATGGTATCCTCCGCAGAGGGGTTAGTAACCACATCAGTAGGTGAAGACAATGAAATAGTAGCAGCAGTGGAACATTCAGCAACAGATGTAGCGTTATCACGCTCAATGCATTTTAGACATGGTGGTTCAAATCCATCCTGAGCGGAACTGATCTATTGAGCAAGCAATGAATCTCGCTCCTTCTGAAGATCTTCATAATCCACTCTTATCTTTTCAAGGTCTAGCTTTCTTTGAAGACATTCAGAAGAGAGCTTCTCATGATCAGACAAGAGAGCATTATGTTGACCTTGAAGGGCGTCAAACTTAGCATGAAGTCTCTGAAGACTATCAGCCAAAGCTTTTGACTGATCCATTTCTTCACCCAACATATCATCGCTCTTACTAAGCATGTCTTGAACCTTTTCCAAGATTCTTTGTTGTTTAGTGGCAAGGGAAGCAAGCTTGTCATAAATGGGCCCAAATTCATCACCTGATTCATCATCGCTAGATTCAGAGAGATAACATTCAGTTATCTTATCACCCCTTGCCATGTGGCACGATGAGGATGATGATGATTCAGGAGCAAAGGTCATCTCCTTGAGAGACTCCTTGTAATCTTCAAACCACGGATCATGGCGAGTACGATGACCTTCATATACTTCAGAGAGCCGGTCCTAGATTAGCTTCGCATGATTGAGGTGCATAACATTCCTGAACTGATTTCGGGACAGATGAGAGCAGATGACATCCTTCGCTGTAAGGTTCAGTAGAGTATACTTGCGAATGTCATCAGCCTCTGCCATCTTGCATAGATCAGTGAGTCCAATCTCAGTGACGGTCCACAGTTTGCTATCCATGGACATGAGTCGCTTCTTCATCATGGCCTTCCATCGGGGATACTCATGACCGTCAAAGGTGGGACAAGATATGTTCCTCAATCCTGCAGTCGACATAGCAGAAACTCCATGTGGTTAAACCGAATCACACAGAACAAGGGAGTACCTTGCTCTGATACCAATTGAAAGTGCTACTATCGACTAGAGGGGGGTGAATAGGCGATTTTTATGAAAGTCTTCAAAACTTGGAAGTTTCGAAGACAAACAACAGAAATGACCTAATTGTAATGCAGCGGAAGATAAACTACCCAAAGCAAGTCATAGTCAAGTATACAAGGATATGAAAGCATGGGACTAATATCTGCTAGGTAGTAAGGATCAGGATGGAAGATGGTATGAAGCCAATCAACAGTAGTAGTCAAGCAATGAAGTCAAACAGATACACAGATAGGCAATGACTTCACGAAGACAAACTAAAGTAAGGATGGGAAGGGATAGAACCAGTTGCTTGTTGAATACACAGAATTTGTTGGACCAGTTCCAGTTGCTGTGACAACTATACGTCTGGTTAGGGAGGCTGAGATTTAACTCAGAAGACCGTGTCTTCACTTTATTCCCCTTGAGCTAAGGACACCCAGTCCTCGCCCAATCACTCTGGTAAGTCTTCAAGGGAGACTTCCAAACCTTCACAGACTTTGTTCACCGGCAATCCACAGTGACTCTTGGATGCTCAGAATGCGACGCCTAACCGGCTGGAGGATTCACAGTCCTCAAGTGTAATAAGTCTTCAGGTCACACAGACAGAAAGACTTAAGTGATGCCTAACACTCTTTGGCTCTGGGTGTTTGGGCTTTGTCCTCGCAAGGATTTTTCTCTCTCTCAAATGCTTCGAGGTGGGTTGCCCTCAAACGACAAAAGACGTGCACAAACTCTGAGCAGCCACCAATTTATGGTGTAGGGGGTGGGCTATTTATAGCCACTAGGCGACCCGACCTGATTTGTCCAAAATGACCCTGGGTCACTAAGGAACTGACACGTGTTCCAACGGTTAGATTTCAAACACACGCGGCAACTTTACTTGGGCTACAAGCAAAGCTGACTCATCCAGCTCTGGATAAGATTTGCTCTCATTGTCTTCGCTCGAAGACATAGGATTTGGGTTGAGCATCACTTCAGTCACTCTAACTTAGTTCACTTGGACCCCACTTAACAGTACGGTGGTTCCTATGACTCAACAAAGAAGAAAAGGAAACAACGAAACCACACAGTCTTCGCGCTCCAAAGTCTTCACGCAATGTCTTCTCATGTCATAGTGTTCAATATGAATATCTTCTCTTACCACCATTGTCTTCAATGTCTTCATACATTTTTAGGGGTCATCTCCGGTAGGTAAACCGAATCAATGAGGCACACTACCTGCGTTATCCTGCAATTCTCACAAACGCATTAGTCCCTCAACCAACTTTGTCGTCAATACTCCAAAACCAACTAGGGGTGGCACTAGATGCACTTACAAGAGTAATGGAGACAAAGCCTAGTTGAGGATAGATTGAACTATCCTATGCAAATAATCTGGTCTATTGCAAGCCATTATGACAACAACGGTGACAAAGAGATCAGGCTGATCCTGTAGAGAACGTATGTGAGCTCTCAACTCCTTCCTAGAGCGACTATTCGACGCACTGGATGTCGATCCAATTTGATATGCCTGCTCCCGCATTGTGTCGACCATCTCACATCTCGATCTCCTCTGAGGTAGTAGGATGGAGGCGGTAGAGTCGATCTAGGGAAGACCCGCGTGGTTGGCATGAGGCAAGGCCGCGGTGGTGAGAGGAGGGGGCGGGGCGAGGCCTTGCTGGGGACAAGGGACGGCGGGGTGAGGCCCTGGAGGG
>NC_041393.1:427570206-427628790 GCF_002162155.2 Triticum dicoccoides | reverse complement strand
TCCTTATGCGTGAGGTCCCTGGTTCGAGTCACGACCTACTCCATTACTTTTTTAAAATAGGAAATGTTGGCGCCTTATGCGTGGGCTCCTATCTGCCGCAATCTGCGACAGACTAGCAGGGCTTCGCAAAGGGCATAGTCCGCCCAGGCCGGCCCAAGCAGGAAAAGCGAGCGGTGTAAAAACAACGAAAAATACGACGTGTTTGTGCATATTCGAACTCGCGATCTGCCAGTACTGAACACAGGTACCCAGCCAGTGGAGCTGCATAGCGCTACTGACGAATTGCAAGCACGAAGTATATAGAACTAATTGTAATGGTCATTCCCAATATTTTACTTATTTCGAACATTTCATGAAAATTCTAAATACATTTCTAAAATTCTGAACAAATTATTAAAAATCATGAAAATGTTTTGGAAATTTTGTGGCCAATTATTCGATTCATAACCAAAGTTTAAAAATGGGAAGACTGTATGAATTTGTCAACAAATTTTGAAAGCCGGAAAATTTATTAAATTTCGAACATTTTTTACCATTATGAACAAGTTTTTAAAAAATATGGAAAAAACTTAAACGTGCGAACAAATTTTAAAACATGATTTTTTTTGAATCTGTGAACAATTTTTGAAAAAATGGAACAGTTTTTTAAAATATGAACATTTTTGGAAAACTGGATTTTTTTTTGCATTTGCGAACAAATTTTGAAATTCCGAACAGATTTTGGAAAGTGCGAACATTATTCGTAATTTGCGAAAGAGTAAGAAAAATTTCAAAACAAGAACATTTTCTGAACTTATGTACATTTTTTTGAAAGTGAACTTCTTTTACCATGTATATTTTGAAAATGTGCAAATATATTTTGAATTTCTGAACAATTTTCGGCAAACGGAACATTTTTTGAATATATGTACAAACTATGCAATTTTGAACAATTTTGAAAAAATATATGAAACAGCGAAGGTTTCATGAAATTTCGAACAAAAATTTATAACTACGAACATTTTTAGAATTTATGAACAAAAATTTATAAAAATGGAGCTTTTCATGAAACTCTGAAGAAAAAAAATTGGAATCACAAACATTTCTAAATTTTCAGACCAAAAACTGGAAATCAGTAACTTTTGGGGATTGCATTTTTGAAAGAACATGCACTTTTTTTTATTTTGTGAACAAAATTTTAGAATACGAACATTTTTTAAACTCCTGTACTTTTTGAATTTGTGATTCTTTTTAAAAACATGAACACTTATTGAATTTACTTCACATTTTTTAAACGTGCAGTTTTTGAATGTGTGAACAAATTTTGGTAAGAGGAACATTTTTTGAAATCTGAATAAAATTTGAAACATTGAACAAAAAAGAGAATAAAAGTAAATTTGAAAAAGGCAAAAACGAAAAAGAAACATTTTCTAAAAATTGTGAAAAATTTGAACAAAAATATTCCAATCACTTTTTGTAAAACAAGAACATCTTTTGAAATGCCCAATTTTTTTTGAATAGTGCGAACATCTTTTAACTTTATGAACACATTTTTCATACACAAACATTTTTTAAAATTCTGAACTTTTTTGGAGACACGAATTTTTTTGAAATTTCCGAACAATTTTCGAAAGAAACAAAAAACGGAAAACCGAAAATAAAAGTAAAATATTAAAAAGGAAGAGATAAACAGAAAACAAAAAACAAAAAATAGAAATGAGACAGAAAAACTAAAAAAACAAAAGAAATCCAGAATACTGGTATAAAAATAAAAAACCTGTTCAGGGAACCTTCTGGAAGGATACCAAAACCGACGGACGCACAACGCACCCAGCACGGAGGGTACGTGCTAGCACGACAGAAGGTTTTCCTACCCTAGCCGCCGCCGCCACCAGGCGACTAGGGCGAGGCACTTTTTCCTCCGATCTCCACCGGCCGGTGCGCTGGCCCCCTCTCCCTTCGACTGCTGCTCCGGCGGCAGGAGGGAGGGGGGACCCCGTTCCTCCGCTCTGTAGTTAGGTTTTGGATTTGTAGGTCGTGGTGCGTCGTTGGGGTGGTGGGAGCGGCGCCCGGACAAATAAATCTGCCTCAACCCCACTCCCACACCGGCGGTGTCCTTCATGGCGGCGTCTCGGAGTTGATGGCATCGTGTCTTTGTCGATCCCTCAGATCGACAGCGTTAGGGTTCATGGATGGTGTTGACGAGGCGGCGGCGGCAACTCCATCAGGTGTGTCTTTCCTTCTGCTCTGTCCCCGTTGCTGTGGCGTTGTCTCCGACGTCATGGTGGAGCAGGGAGGTTTTGTCGTTCAGGAGTACGCGCAGGCGGTTGTTTACGCAAGTGACAGCTGGAAGATGGAGTATCTTGTGTTGGGTCTGTGGTCGAAGGCGGGCAGTTCTGGTTTCCTTCTCCGACATCGTCGTCATGCGAGGGTGTCAGTTCTGAAGTTCGATGGCGTGTCCGGGGACATGTTGCCCCGGTCTGATTCTTTCAACGGCTATGGTTTTGCTTTTGGCAAACTACTTTGGAGGTCCGTAAAGCTGCTGATCAGCGATGGAGCCGCGTCGAGCTTGGGCGAAGAGGTGATTTGTCTTTTTACCCTTTGGTTGCCGCTTCGGTGGTGTCGAAGGAAAGGGACAGGCGCTGGTATTTTGCATAGGATTTTCCTATCTTTTCAGTCATGTATGGTCGGTGCTTACGTGCCTTGTAACTTGATCTTTATTCTATATAAATGAGACACGTATTACCATGCAAAAAAAAGGATACCAAAACCGGCTGCCTCACTGTGGGGAAGTGGGTCGGCCCAATTCTAGCGCTGGGGGATCGCCTGTGCGAATGCTCGACATTTTGATGCAGTTAGTGTCAAATAGGATTTTCCACCTTATGCACCAGTAGATGAAACCAGCGCTCACACGCGGGTCTACGTGGGTCCCGAGAACGAGCCGACAAGCTCGCGCGCGATGCGTGCTTCCCTGCTTTCCCTGCTTGATCATTTCGATCGCTCAAAAAAAGAAAGCTCGATCATTTCGTGGTTGACCTATAGTGCTAGACCGGTTAACCATTGACCATTGACTTTACTGTGTTTTTTTCAAAAATTAAGAAAATAGAATTCATAAATAAAAATGCTCACGTATTCTTTAAAGTTCACTGATTGCCAAAAAAAAGTTCATAAAAAACTTTACAGAAGTTCACAAATTTGACAAAAGTTCACCGATGTTGGAAAAAATCATGAATTTGGAAAAAAGTGTTCATCGGGTTTGGAAAAAAGTTCACAAAATTTTGAAAAAAGTACATTGAACATGAAAAAGTTCATCTGCTTTGAAAAAAGTTCATCTACTTTCTAGTTCTCGAATTTGAAAAAAAAATCATTGATTTTGAAAAAAGTTCATCTACTATCAAGAAAACATTCACGAATTTCTTTCGCAAAAAAAAAGTTCGTGACTTTGAAGAAAAGGTAAAAGGGACGAAAAAAATGAAGAACAAAGAAGAAAAGGCGAAACAAACCACTATGTAACCACTAGAGGTCAGTTGGTCGTGTGGTTATGTCGTTGAAGTCCTAAGAACGGCAACGTGGGTTCGAATCCTGGGTAGCGCGCACTTATACACCGAGGGGAGTTCCTATACGCCACAGGGGAGTTCGTTGGCGGGCTTTTTGGCGCGCCCGACTGGGTTTGAAAACTGTTTCGACTGTTTCGTCGAGGATGTTTCTGTTTCTGGTTCTAGTTCTGCTGTTTGTGTTGAGATTCAAAAGAGGAAAACAGAGAAAAAATCATTGAACCATCAAGAAAAAAATGGAGATAAAATGTTTTGGAAAGAGCATATAAATCTAAGACTGAACTGGTTCAGCTTCTTCAGGAACTATTTCTGTTCTTACGACACCTTGTTTACAAACTAAATGAAAGAACCAGTAATAAGTATTGCAACATCCAAAGAAACAGAAAAAATGGAACATCAAGGAAACATTTCCCCCATGTCATTTATTCTTTGATTCCAAATCACTTCTCGCAGTGCAATTTTCATTGTAGTAATAATGGCAATGAGACCCTTCAGAATAAGAAAGGAAAAAGGGTTACCTGGAATTAGGGAAAAAATGCATGATACATATATTCTTGCAAAGAAAGATAAGGTGTAAACGTTTGTAAATTACAATTCTTTGGGTAAGAAACACCATGATGTTACCTAAGCTTAGTTGATGTGCGGGAATGAAAAATGATTGGTCTTCAATGCTTCACTTGAAAATTCAGAAACCTTGTTTAAACACACATGTGATTAGGCTAATTGAAAAATGTATTGTTCAGTACATAGAACATGATGAAAGGGGGTACAAAAATCTCAGGTATCCTTGGAATAAAAGGAATGGAGAACTAACATGTCTCTACAGGAAAGAAGTTACAAACGGAAGCTAAATTTCATTATCCTTGCAAGTTACAATCTGAAAAAGGAATCTCTCACATAGAGCTTGTATATCGTCCTTTCAGTTTAAACATATGTTATGCTCAGAAAGAATGAGGAATAAGGGAACAAGTGTTTACACTAGATAAAAACAGCAAAACACTTACATTAGAGAAACCCTCCATCCCGAGACCTTTGTAGTTGCTAACATACTGAAGAAGAAAAATTCCTTAGTCGTACCTGTAAAAAAGAACATTGTTGGAAAATATAGTTAATTTAACATACTTTGTATCTATTATTTGAGGAGATATAACACAAAAGTGGCGTCCCAATCATGTAAAGCACATGGGGGAGTTCCATGGGAAAAAAAGCACCTGAAGTTGACCTTGGGAGCTTGTACAAATCTTGACTCAAAATTTCCTATGTTAAAAGAGCTAGTACTTCCATATGTGGTAGTGAATAAAGTCTTGAAGTTGTAGATACCTGCACTAATTGCTGGTACAAAATTTTCACCATTGTAGTACAGGTTCAAAATATCGAAAAGTTTGGCTCTGAAGTTAGCAATGATTAATATCCACTGTTTTTTCCTTGAACACAGACATTTTTACCTACATAATTAAAAGGAACAAAGTATTATCATAACCTCTGTGAAATATGGAAATATTGTATGCATAACTTTACCATAAAAACAATCTTACCAAGGAAGCATTCAATAAACTGAAGGCAACAGTACATTCCTGTAAGATGAGTTTGTTCGTAGGATCTGAATGGTTTAATAGTGGGTTCATTAGCTTCTACTACATGTTTGGTTTCCAGTAAATGATTCATAGTTAGGAAAAGGAAAACATTTCTTGAACCATAAATGAAAACTGGGGGAAAGAACACAAATTGTAGGCTGACCATGTGATCAATGCTAACTACATATTCTACTAATTCGCTCTTCAATAGGAGCCCTTTCTTCCTCAGTTGAGTTGGTCTTTATTCTTTAGTTTTGAGAAGCAGTCAACAACCCGAGGGTTAATCCAACCACCAATCTTGAATGATAGGATTATAGTTTTCTCGTATACCCAAACTCCTTCAATTCCAAAAATCCTTTGGTTGTTTAATGATAGAACGGCAGCATCAAGACAAGTAGGAAAAAAAGCAAGATAAAAGGTTTGAGTACCATACTACAACATATGATATTTTTCATATGTTTTTTGTACATACCTGTAAGTTAACTTAGAAAGAAGTCCAACCAATGATTGGTAGAAATCCTTCTCTGTTCCATTTGAAAAAATGAGGTGCTTACTTTCCTTTTTTCTATTCCTGGATAACCAGTGTACCAGATTTGAATGAATTGTTCACACATTGTTGCCAATTTGAAGCTTCTGGTTTTGGCAATTCACTCAGATTTGTTTCATGTTGTTCAAGTGCTTGAACTAGCACAGTATCTTCAATGGTGTGCCAATTTTGCTTGAGTACAATTTTGGAGATAAGAAATCCATTATCATGATTGGACTCTCACTTGGAGGAACATTGCTGGTGACATAATTACGATTTTGGATGTTATATTGATTTGGTGGGAGGCTGAACTGAGTAGAGAAACTGATGCAAATGGTTTAGAATGGTCTGATGTAATTCTCTCAGACTTGAAAGGAACAACCTGTACTAGGTCAATTGAATTAGTAATTGCATCAAAAGAAGGACAATCTGCATCTGCGTACTGAGTGCTTGAACCAGGCTCTCCATTTGAATTGCCATGCAGTGTATTGTTGAAAATGTTGTCAACTGGATATATGATTTCAGGAAGCACCAAGCTTTATGTAGTTTAGGGTCAACAACATTTGGTTGAGAAAAAAAGGCAGGAGAGAACACTTAAAACATTAATCATCATCCTGTAAAAAATGTTTACATGAAAATGAAAATGCTCAGATAAATGACCTTCCAAGCGCTCTCCTGGTAATAAAAATATGAAGAGTGGTAAGCAGAATTTTGTTTCTTCTACTTTTCTCTTTTGAGGTATTGATTCAAAGAAGTATTCCGTACAAAGAAGAGAAACATTTGTTATGGTTCATTCCGTGATCTATTTGGTTACAGGAGAAAAACATAGTGACATGCAGGTACTCCCTCTATTTTTATTTAATCTGCATATTAGAGTTGTCTGAAGTCAAACTTCGTAAAGTTTAATCAAGTTCATAGAAAATAATATAAACATATACCGTAACAAATTTATACGATGTGAAAGTACATTCAATAACACATCTAATAGTATTGATTTGTTATTGTATATGTTCATATTTTTGTTTATAAAATTGGTCAAAGTTTACAAAGCTTGACTTTGACCAAAGCTAATATGCGAACTAAATAAAAATGGAGGGAGTATATAGAAGAAAAACTTACGATGTAACAGTGCAGAAATATCAATGATGGGTGCTGGTTTTGGACTTGATGTCTTGACAAATAGCTCTGGGCAAGCAAGTTGTTCGAAAGATGGTACATTACCATAGAAAGAGAGAGATAAATTGGAACTTGAAATGTTGACAAACTTAGGGAAATCATTGACAAATTCATCAAGAATGTCTTCTATGCTGGGTCATTTAACTTCATCAACTATTGTTGGAACATCTAACATTGGAAATTTTAGAGGTGGTTGTATAGGCAACAATTGTTTACACGTGGATGTAACACCCTGGATTTTGCCCTTTTCTTTTTCTGATGATTTTCTTGTATTTCTTGATTTGATTTGTTTTCTCCATGGTTATGTGGTTTTGAAACTTGGGAAGATCATCTCTTCCTAGGTTTTATAGTGGCTTGCCATCCTCATCATCATCATCCCAAGATCATTTCATTTTTATCCTTGACCTAATCCAATATTCTTTTTCTTGGGAATATTCCTTTTCTATTAAAGGAATAACCCTCTAAACCCTAGGTTGTGAAGCAACCTATCTTTCTGTCACTCCATAAATACGCAAATAATTCTCATAAATTGTTTGTGTCATATCTTCCTAAAATATGGCAAAATATTTCATTTTCCATGTTATTTATCTTGTTCAATTAATTCCTTTCCTATTCTGCCCTAAATGGCACTTTGCAAAGCAAGTGCTATTTATCTTTGCCCATTTGCCTCCAAACTTTTTGGACACCTTTTCCTATCCATATCATCGCCCTATGCAAATTTTAATACTCATTTGCCTAGTAATTATTTTTCAATGATTTTACAAAACTTCTACCCTAGAAGGAACTTTGTGCAGGAGGTATATTCTAGGCATGTCAAAATGAGATGAAAATTTGCCACATTCTTAATTTGGTCAAATAAGGAATCTCCACCAAATTTTAGCTCATGTAACTCATCTATGTGATCCCAGCTTCAAATCTTGGTTTTTGGTCAGATTTGCACTTTGTGAATTAACTATATTTTATATTGCTTAATTTAAGATGAAAATTTACCAGGACATTCTCCTATCCATATCAACTTTCTCCACCAAGTGTTGGATCGATTCATTAATCCATTTACCTTGTGCAAATTTTCCAAAATTCTGTCTAGAGAAATGCTTTATGAAGCAAGTGCTATTTTGGCAAGTCCAAATGGCATGAAACATTTTGGGCATCTTTATATTTTCAAATAATTGGGATATGCTAATTTTTAGCTCGTTCCAAGCAAGCATGTGAGTGCTACTTCATCATCTCTAAATCTGGCCCTTATGGTGGTTTCTACAGCAAGTACCCTCTAAACCTCTCCTCTTAAGATGATTTTTGGTAATCAGCATCCTCTTAGTGCTTGATCACACTATGCCAAAGATCTGAGTCCAACTCCAGACACGTGAACCACAACATGTATCAAACACCTTGCTGCTGCTCTCATTTGGATCCCCCTGCCAATGTCTTCTTTGCCCTGGACCAAATTATTTCTTCATCTATACTAAGGGTAGTAAGGACTATCCATTAGACATGGCCGGCCTGGCCAGGGTGCACCACTTGTGCCAGCTCACGCGGTGACCACGGCTAAAACAGGCCAAAACTCGCGCTCTGGCAAGACCTCGGCGCTATTGTCGCCCGCTCCCTCCTCGTCTCGACGTCAAACCATGTCCTGGAGCTCCCTCGTGCTCGAATGCATCATCCCATTCCCGAGCTCCCTCCTGCTTCGCCATCGTTGAGCGCTGACAGCCGTGCCCGTGACGCACCCAACCACTGTCCTCCATTAGAGCACTGCTCGAGCTCTCCCGTGATGCTCTAGAGCCATCCTCGCGGCTATATAAGAGTGCCCCGAGTCCTTCCGTAGCTCATCCACTTCTCCCTCACCTTTCTAGTCCACCGGAGCGACCACATCTTACCGGAGTTCGCCGTTCCTCCTTGGCGTTCGCCGGAGTCCGAGCTATCCCGGTTGCCTCGAGCCTCCTCTCCTCTTCCCGAGCACTCCACTGCCTTCCCCACACCACCTCGAGCCACCCCACCCACTCTCCCCTTGCCGGTGCAGCCTGCATCGCCGACCATCACTGTCAGATAATCAGCTGCACTAGAATGTTCAGAAGTTCAGTTAGTTCAGTTAGTTAGCTGAATAAAATTCAGTCTGTCAGCATGTGTGTGTGCACGTACAGATGCAGTAGTTTTCAGGTTAGTTGTTAGCGGCTTTGTAGCTCGCCTGATGCAGCGCCATGGGATGGCATGGATCACGCAGATCGTGGCGAGCATGTAGGGTTCAATCACGACGAGCATCGTGGGATGGCGCGATCTGTAGGCTCGTTCGTGGGCGACCATTTCTCCCTCTTTTTCTGCAGCTCGTTGGTGAGCTAGCCTAATAACAGAAACCCCGAAAAGCTGCTCGGCAGTTCGCAGCGCAAGTTTCAGTCTTCCATCTCCCTCTTCCTCCCTTCCTCTCTCTCGTTCGGTTGCCGGTGATCTGCAACAACAAGTAGCATCAGAGCCTCGGTGGTTTTCGATCCATCCTGGGCGCCGGCGGTGTTTGATCCGTCGGAGAGATGGCCGGCAGCGACGACGAGAAGCGAAGCAAAAGAAACAGGAAGAAGAAGAGGCCGCGTCGGAGGCGTCGGCGCTTGGCAAATCCCTGGCCCGTCTCGCCACCGACGAGGGGTCAGGGGTGCGCGTCGTCGAGCACATCATGCACGGCGGCGGCGGCGGCGCGCCTCCGATGATGCTCACGCGCACCAATTACTCTGATTGGGCCATGACCACTAAGCTACAACTGCAGGCTGATGAGCTGTGGCGCATGGTGGAGACTGGCCAAGGCACGAACCGCGACGATCGGCGCGCTATGATCGCCCTTCTCAAGGGGGTGCCGCCGGAGCTAATGCGGATCTTGGGCGCCAAGGCCACTGCCAAGGAGGCATGGGACACTCTGAAGACCATGCGGGTCGGCGTCGAGCGTGTGCGCGAGGCCAAGGCGCAGACTCGCCGCTCGGAGTATGAGGCGCTCCGGTATAAGGACGGAGAAGGAATCGAGTTGTACGTTATGCGGCTCAGGACGATCATCGACGAACTGCAGGCGCTCGGTGATCCAGTGGATGAGCACAAGGCCGTCCTCAAGGTGCTTCGCACTGTGCCGCGCCCGTACCGTGAGATGGCCGTGGCGATCGAGTCGCTCGTCGACACCAGGGCGCTCTCCCTCGAGGAACTTTGCGGCCGGCTCCTTGTCATCGAGGAGCGTGAGCGCGAGGAGACCCCGGCGCCCGGGGCGCAGCTACTGTACACCATCGACCAGTGGCGGGCGCACGAGAAGTCGCTGGACCAAGGCGGCGCGTCCTCAGGAGCTGGAGCCTGGCGCGGGCGCGGAAACGGCAAGCCAAAGAACCTCCAAGGCGGGGGGCGGCCGTGGCCAGGGCGGTGGCCGCGGCAACGGCGGTCCGGCGGCGCCCAGGCGAAAGGGCAACTGCCGCTACTGCGGCATCCCAGGGCACTGGGTGAAGGAGTGCCGGAAGAAGGAAAGAGACCAGCGCGAACAGCCGGACCAGCAGGCGAACGTCGCCCAGGTCGAGGTTGAGCAGTCGGGCTTGCTCCTCGCCACCTGCACGATGGAGAGCGCGGCGAGCGTGGTGGGCGACATATGTGAGCGGTCCACCGACATCTTCCTCAACGAAGCTCACGTGGTGCCTGTCGCCACCAACGACGACCGCTGGTATCTGGATACTGGCGCTAGCAATCACATGACAGGGCGGCTTGACATGCTGGCGCAGGTGGACGAGTCTGTTTGCGGCTCGGTGCGTTTCGGCGACGGCTCTGTCATGCAGATCTGCGGACGCGGCGTGGTGATGTTCTCCTGTAAGAACGGCGAGCACCGCGCTCTCTCGGACCTCTACTACATCCCCCAACTGCGGACGAGCATCGTGAGCCTCGGACAGCTCGACGAGCACGGGTGCAAGTCCATGATCAAGGGCGGCATGCTCTGTCTCTACGACAGGCAGCGCGTGCTTCTGGCACGGGTGCAGCGGACGAGCAACCGGCTCTACGCCATGGCTCTGAACTTGGCTACGCCCGTGTGCCTCCTGGCGCACGGCGGCGACAAAGCGTGGCGTTGGCATGGACGTTTCGGCCACCTCCACTTCCGGGCGCTGCACGATCTTGGCACAAAGGGGATGGTGCGTGGCATGCCGGCGATTCAGCATGTCGAACAGTTCTGCGAGGGCTGCACACTCGGGAACATGCACCGTACGCCATTCCCACGCGCGTCACTGTACCACGCGGAGCAGGGGCTTGAGCTCGTCCACGGCGACCTCTGCGGGCCCATCACGCCGGCGACCACGTCCGGTAACAAGTACTTTCTGCTCATCGTTGATGATCATAGTAGATACATGTGGTTGGAAGTGCTCAGGAGCAAGGATGAGGCGTTCAAATTCTTCAAAAAGATCAAGGCGGCTGCAGAGACTCAGTGCGGTGCAAAGCTCAGAGCGTTCCGCACCGACCGCAGCGGGGAGTTCAACTCGAGCGAGTTCACCGCGTACTGCGAAGAGCTCGGCATCCTAAGGAACACGACGACTCCGTACTCTCCTCAACAACACGGAGTCGTTGAGCGCCGCAACCAGTCCGTGGTCGAGATGGTTCGCAGCCTGATGAAAAGTATGGGCGTGCTGAGCACATTCTGGGGCGAGGTAGTGCGCACGGCAGTGCACATCCTCAACCGCTCACCGACGAGGAGTCTGCAGGGCATGACACCCTATGAGGCGTGGCACAAGAAGAAGCCGACGGTCGACTACTTCCGCACTTTTGGCTGCGTCACGCATGTCAAGCTCGTCGGCCCTGGCGTGACCAAGCTGACGGACAGGTCGCGGCCTGGCATCTTCCTGGGCTACGAGGCGGGCACCAAGGGCTATCGGGTGTATGACCCGGTCGGCAAGCGTCTGTACATCACCCGCGACGTGCGCTTCGAAGAAGACCAGCGGTGGGACTGGAGTAAGGACGGTGGCGACTCGGAGCGCGCTCAGCAGTTCACCGTTGTGTACTCGGACGCGGGTGCGCCCACAACCATGACCTACTCCGTGTCCCCGGAGCCGGCATCGCCACCTGGAACGCCCACGACACCAACTGCGCCAGCTTTGCCGCTTACTCCAAGCACTTCACGGACTCCCTCGTCTGGCGGAACCACCGCGGACACGCCGAGCGCGTCGAGCACGTCGGCCTCGGCGGACCCAAGCCCGTCCACACCGGCCAAACCCTACGACTCAGATGACGGGTGGGTAACTCCACCCACTGGCGAGGATTTCGACACTGAGGGGGTGCCCGTCCACTGGAAATCGATGGAGTACGTCATCGACCATGCGCCGGCGAGCACTCTGGAGTACAACGGGCTCTGTCTCTCTGCAGTAGAGGAGCCCGCGTCTGTCCAGGAGGCTCTGGACGAACCTGCTTGGCGCAGCGCGATGGAGGCGGAGATGGAGTCGATCCGTTCCAATGACACTTGGATTCCTGCCACGCTGCCTGTCGGTCACCGCGCCATTGGATTGAAGTGGGTCTTCAAGGTCAAGCGTGATCCGGACGGTAAGATCATAAAGCACAAGGCTCGTTTGGTCGCGAAGGGGTATGCACAGCGGCAGGGTGTGGATTTTGATGAAGTTTTCGCACCTGTCGCTCGGCTGGAGACAGTGCGGCTACTGCTGGCCGTGGCGGCTCATCGGAGCTGGGGTGTGCATCACATGGATGTGCGCTCCGCATTCCTCAATGGGGATCTCCAGGAAGAGGTGTACGTTCACCAGCCTGCAGGTTTTGTCGACAGCAACAACACACACTGCGTGCTCAAGCTGCAGAAGGCTCTGTATGGTCTTCGTCAGGCTCCTCGCGCATGGAATGCAAAGCTGGACATCACACTCCATGCACTTGGTTTCAAACGGTGCCAGCTTGATCATGCATTGTATAGGCGGGAGGACAAGGATGGCTTCTTGCTGGTTGGGGTGTATGTGGATGATCTGATAATCACAGGCACAGAGGAAGCAGCCATTGAACACTTCAAGAAACAGATGCAGGAACTCTTTCAGATGACTGATCTGGGTCTCCTCAGTTATTACCTGGGAATTGAGGTGAAACAAGAAGCTGATGGGATCACGGTGTGTCAGTCAAGCTATGCGGCAAAGATCTTGGAGGAAGCAGGAATGAGTGACTGCAACTCTTGCAGCACGCCCATGGAAAATCGCCTGAAGCTGAAGAAAAACAGTGGACAAGTTCAGGACGCAGCAGAATATCGCAGTGTGATCGGGAGCTTGAGATATCTGGTGAATACTAGACCTGATATCGCTTATGCAGTGGGGATTGTTAGCAGATTCATGGAATCACCAGGCAAAGAGCACTGGGTCGCAGTGAAGCAGATTCTGCGGTACATCAAAGGCACTCTTGGCTACGGGTGCATTTTCAAAAAAGGAGAAAGGGAAGTGTTGGTGGGTTTCAGCGACAGTGATCATGCTGGAGATATCAATGATCGCAAGAGCACCATCGGAGTTGTTTTCTTCCTTGGATCGAGTGTGGTTACTTGGTCTTCACAGAAGCAGAAGATAGTAGCACTGTCATCGTGCGAGGCAGAGTATATAGCAGGAGCAACGGCTGCTACCCAGGCTGTGTGGTTGAGCAGGTTGCTAGCAAAGATGCTCGGCGAAGATGTTTAGAAAGTGAGGCTGAAGAACGACAACAAGTCAGCCATTGAGCTCAGCAAAAACCCAGTCCATCATGAGCGGAGCAAACATATTGATCTAAGGTATCATTATATTCGAGAGTGTGTTGAGCTGGGTAGAGTGGATGTTGAGCATGTACGAACGGGTGATCAAGTCGCAGACATTCTCACCAAGTCACTGGGCAGGACTCAGTTCAGTGAGCTACGAAGCAGGCTTGGGGTCACTCAGGTGCAGCAGATTAGGGGGTGATTTGTCAGATAATCAGCTGCACCAGAATGTTCAGAAGTTCAGTTAGTTCAGGTAGTTAGCTGAATAAAATTCAGTCTGTCAGCGTGTGTGTGTGTGTGTGCACGTACAGATGCAGTAGTTTTCAGGTTAGTTGTTAGCGGCTTTGTAGCTCGCCCGATGCAGCGCCATGGGATGGCATGGATCACGCAGATCGTGGCGAGCATGTAGGGTTCAATCACGACGAGCATCATGGGATGGCGCGATCTGTAGGCTCGTTGGTGGGCGACCATTTCTCCCTCTTTTTCTGCAGCTCGTTGGTGAGCTAGCCTAATAACAGAAACCCCGAAAAGTTGCTCGGCAGTTCGCAGCGCAAGTTTCAGTCTTCCATCTCTCTCTTCCTCCCTTCCTCTCTCTCGTTCGGTTGCCGGTGATCTACAACAACAATCACCACTGCCCCCACCTCCCTGTACCTCTCCTGGCGCCGCCCTCCCCCCACTCCTCCCCGGCGGCCACTCTCCTTGGGAACGGATTCCACTCGCCGCCCCGCGCCCGCCGATGGGCTCGGGTCAGCCGGAGGTAGCCTGAGCCGGCCGTCCCCCTTGCCGCTTCCCTCCCCTGCTCCTCCTCTGTTTCACGGGAGAACATGAACGAGGGGAGGAGGAAGACGATGCCCAGCCAGCCCCTCCCTCTGCGCGTGGCCCCCTTGTAAGCCTCTTAGCCCCGGGCCCATCTGTTTTAAGTGGACATGGGTTTCTGAAAAGCGTATTTTCTTATATGCTCCTCTGCCTTATCCAGTCAGGGACCCGACTGTAAATAAAATATTGATGGATATGTCCCTCCCCTTCTTCTCTTCCTATCTCCGTGACCGTAACTCTGATCGAGATGAAACCAACACTCACATCTTCATCTCGCCGAGATCTTTCTGTTGGTAACATTTTCACTAGGTGGTCCCATAGTGAAAATGACCATTTTGCCATTGCACCTTATCAGCCCCTCCGAGAGAGACCGTCCGTCATTTTGTTCCGCGGCTTCACCGCACTTCCTCCGGAGTCTCCGTCACCCAAGGCAAGCCACAACAGCCACTTGCATGATAGCCATGCAGTAGCCATGGTTTCTACTTGAATATTTAATAAATGTTTGTCCGTTAACTGCCTGCTTGTTTGCTACTACTATCGTTGTTTCGGTTATGCTCGTGGTTTCATGTTCACCTTAATGCTATGTTCCAATTTTTTTTGTTATTTTGTACTACCTGCTAGTATCATGTTCACAGGTCATGCTTGGTAGTAGTGATGTTCTTTCTGATGCATGCTTGTCGTCTGTTATCCAGTACCGTTGCTATGCATGTTCTGTTGCATCTAGTTGGTTACATGCTTACTTGGTAGTATCATTGTTATGTTCTTGCATGGTGGTTATTTCTGATGCTAGTAGTCATTCTATGCTCATGTGTAGTGTTATACTTTTGCTCGTCAATATGCCATGCTCATTTGGATAAATGTTTCATTGTGGTTATACTCGATGATTATGTTGTACATCCATGCTTATGTTGATATCATGCTCATGCATTATAATTACATCATATTTTATTATGGCTCAGCTCATTGCATTCAAGTTTAACCGGATAATGATGAACTTGAACAACTGTTGGCTGAGTCATGGTGCCACCCAATCGAGCTGACTAGTGCAACCACCTTTACCTTTTATGGGAAGGCCCTAATGTAGTCTATTTTCAAGCCTCTCGCCGGTGCCTCCAACGAGGGAAGGTTATGGGCACGCGCTACCATGATTAGGTAGGCGGACATAAGCCTTGTGTGCCCATTGTTGTTGTAAGGATCCTTGTCTCCGTTTGGGACCGTTTATGTTTCGCCATGACGGTGGCCGTTGGATGTCACGAGTTGACATCAGGGCCACCCAGGACTTAGCCCAAAGGGGAGTTTGTCGGAGTGGCTGGGAGATTGTGATGGCAATAGATTGGTTTTGTTGAAATGCCGTTGGTCCACTTGAATGGGAGTGCAGGCGATGGGTTCCGTGGTGTGGGTACATTGTACTAACCTCTGTAGAGTGTGTGTGTTAAATCTATCAATAGCCGCGCCCGCGGATATGGGCCCAGTTCGTAGTCGATCACACTATGAGCCAACTATAATAATAACTTGATTAATAATAACCCCGGCTCGATGATGAGAAAGAGATTGGTTGTGATCGAGAGGGGATCACGAAGGTATCATGGATACCAAAGTTGGTTGATCTTTATGTGATCGCAAGACGATCACGGAGGTATCGTGGATACTGATGTTGGTAAGTTGATGCATGATATGGTTACGAGGTAACCACCGAACAAGAGTAAGTTGGTGCATGATAATGTTAACCTGTTACATGTAGTATCATCATATTCATATGCTCATGCTATGCTTGTCCTAGCCGTATCATGTTCAGTTTGTGCATGCCATGTTGTTATGTCAGTATCATGTTCATGATTGCTTTCAACTGCTAATGCCATGCTATTGTTTGTCTTGACTGCTTTTGGTTAATTGTGAGCTTGCAAGTACATTCAATGTACTGACCTGGCGTGTCATGCCAGTTTGCAGGTCGTGCCTGGATTTCTTGCTTGTATGGTGTGGTTCTCGTGTTCGCGATCTAGGATAAATGTTCCAGCCAGAGTCCCTGCGGATTGGAGTCCATCATCGTCGTTCGTTGTTCTACTGCCAGTAGAGGTTCCACTGCCTCGAGTCGTTATGCTTCATGCATAGAGCAACTGTGGTTGGCATAGCGTCGCCGTGCCGGTGTTATTCATTGTAATATTGGAGACCTTGTATTCGTATTTGTGTTGTAATAGAGAGCTGGTTTGTTCTATGCTAAGCAGTGCCGTATTTCAGGAGACTTCACCTCGATCTCTGTGCTGGAATACGGGGCGTTCCGGTTTCTCCAAGCCGGGGTGCCACAGAGCTTGGTATGTGACGCCCCGATACCGACGCTCCAGAAGACTTCCATCTATTCCGAGTTTCACCGTGCGATGTATTTGTTTGTTGCATTCTTCTTAGCATCATTTGCATTGCATCATGTCATCATGGAACCCTTTTTAAAACTCAACTAAAAAAATTGCATAGATCGTTGATCTATTTAAATCGAGGGAATTCACATGGTGATTTCTCTTTATAACATATCCTCTCGATATTTAGGGAGCTATAATAAATATTCCATTTATTTGGAACTAACCACAACCCACTTGCATTTTATAGTTTTTTTTGTTTCCGGATATTCACATCCTTGCTTTATTCTCCTTTTGAATCCAATTCTTCTTGTGGAGCCTTGATATATTACAGTGAGTTCATTTGCCAACCTCAACTTAATTTGGATTTACTTGGACCTCCAAATAAATCATTTGGCCTCTCTTTTCTTTTCTTTAAGGTAGAAGGAAAACTTTCTTTTCTTTCCTCCATTTAACCAGACGACCAGGCCCTGGTCGTTTTCCACTCCACTGGGCCGGCCTCTAAGGCCCACCTAAAGCCCTCCTAACCCTAGCCCGCACCCAGCGCCCGATCCCCAACTCCCTCGATCCCCTCCTGCTTCCCTCGCGCCGCCACTCTTCCCCATCTCCATGCCCATGCTCCTCCCTCCTCTAGCTCGATCCCTCACCTCTCCCTCGACAGTGCTGCCTGCCGACCGAACCACCCACGCCGCGCTACCAGCTCCATCCCTACAGCCCTCCTCGCTCGATCCCGAGTGCCCCAGCGCCGCTCCTCTTGATCCGCCCTGGATCCTCGCCGTGGCCGCCCTCCGGCTCCCTTCTGGTGCTCCTCCTGATCTCCAACGCCTCCCCTGCGCCTTCACTTCTGCTGCTCGTGCATGCCGCTCGATGCCCGATGTGCCTTGATCCCCGGTCACAAGGACCTCACGCCCGAGGGCCTCGTCGACCACCATTGCCTCCGGTTGCTGCGCGGGAGCATCCTAGCGGACCAGACCGCCTCTGCCGCAACCATCCTCCTTCCTCGCCTCCACACCCGCGCCAGCGCCGCGCCTCCCACTCCTGCTGCCCGCCTCCACTCCGCGCCGTCTATGAGCGCCTGCAGCTTGCGTCTCCACCCATCGTCGCCGCCTCGTGTGCTCATCAGCGTGCAGCAGACCCGAGCACCCGTAGCCTTGTGCACTCGTGCAAGCCGCCAGTCCTATTGCCGGCAACCTCCAGCCGCTCCTGCCTGCAGCTCCTCCACCTCATCTCTGCGGCCTCCTCTACTGCTACCCCGTACACCGCGTTGCTGCTGCCGGTGGGTCGTCGAGACCGATCCCCCGAGGAACCCCGTGTTCAACTACGCAACGAGCGACAAGTACCACTACAACCCGTGTTCGACTACGTGGATTCACCAAGTACCCTTGACCGCCAAGTTCGTCTACCGCCGTCAAGTGAACGACTACCATCATTGTTGACCCGAGCCCCTTTTGTCTTGCTTTTTTTGGATGGGCAAGAACGAGACGCCAAGACCCGTACCGGAGCGCATGCATCGTCTCCCAGATTTTTGCCTAAGAACCACGACAATGCGCCCAGTACCTTGACCTGAACGTCTACGGACCGTGTACAACTATCGTCACCAAGACCGGACCAACAAGTACCCCGACAACGTGTGTACCTCTACGGTCGACCCCCTGGACGTCAAGTTCCTTGCCGTGACCCCGATCCTCTATGGAGTGTGTACGACTACGAAATGTGAACCACTACTTCCACTACAGTGGCCATGTGCCACTACTTCCACGACGACCGGCCCAAGAACGTCTACTTCCTCTACATCGCACCGACGCGTTATGCCCCGAATGCACACTTCAAAGGTATAACCCCGAGACAATCACCCGTGGACCGAATGCATGTGTTGTATGAGATGCTCGTGTTTGCACCGTGATCGAATTGTCGCTTGCGATGCCCCTCTTTTGCCATGCCACCGTCATGTGGGACACCCGGTATCCGGGATCTCTCCCCATCTCTTGCGTGTTTCACACATCCGCACACTTCTCTTTTGCATCGGTATCTCAATCGAGTTACCGGGACCGGAATGTTGCCGTGGCACCATTTCTGTTTCACCGCCGTGTCACCCTTTTCGTTCCGCCATGGTGACCAAATGCTTCATAACATGCTCATGTCAACATTTTCATAAAATTGCATATAACTTGCATATGTCATCCGCATCATGTTAACAACATTTAAATGGTTAAAATTGTTGTTTGCATTAAATTACTAAATGACATGTGGGGATTTACCGAAATTGTTGTTTGTTGTTCCGGCCTCATTTAAACTTGCCTAAATAGTTAGTTTAATTATGCTTCACCTCTTGCCATGTTTAACACATTTAATATTGTTGGGTAGCTTAAACGAGATTAAACTAAATATGTCAATGTGGTGTTTTGTCAATATGCAACTCGTTGTATATTGAGCTCCACTTAAATT
The DNA here is from genome assembly GCF_002162155.2 of Triticum dicoccoides. Taxonomy (NCBI): domain Eukaryota; kingdom Viridiplantae; phylum Streptophyta; class Magnoliopsida; order Poales; family Poaceae; genus Triticum; species Triticum dicoccoides. Next base: position 427,609,675 of record NC_041393.1, on the reverse strand, counting down.
GTAGTGTTGTTTGTGCACTTTGCCATGCCATGCATATTTAAACCGGACATGCATCATACTTGATTGTGCATCATGCCATGTTTATGTGATGGTTGTTTACCATGTTGTTTGCTTCTTTCCGGTTGCGCTTCTCCTTGATAGATCCGGTAAAGTTGCGTTTGTGAGGACTCGTTCGGCTATGTTGGTTCGTCTACTTCATGGACTCCGTCTTCTTCCTTTCGGGATCTTAGGCAAGATGACCATTACCCTCAATATCACTTCTATCTTTGCTTGCTAGTTGTTTGTTCTATTGTTATGTCGCGCTATACCACTTGTTTATCATGCCTCCCATATTACCATGTCAAGCCTCTAACCCACATTCATAGCAAACCGTTGTTTGACTAAGTTACCGCTTTTGCTCAGCCCCTCTTATAGCGTTGCTAGTTGCAGGTGAAGTTAAAGATTGCTCCATGTTGGAACATTATTATGTTGGGATATCACAATATCTCTTATTTTAATTAATGCATCTATATACCTGGTAAAGGGTGGAAGGCTCGGCCTTACGCCTGGTGTTTTGTTCCACTCTTGCCGCCTTAGTTTTCATCATACCAGTGTTATGTTCCTTGATTTTGCGTTCCTTATGCGGTTGGGTTTATGGGAACTCCTTTGATAGTTCACTTTGAATAAAACTCCTCCAGCAAGGCCCAACCTTGGTTTTACATTTGCCTAACAACCTATTACCTTTCCCTTGGGTTTTCGCGAGCCCGAGGGTCATCTTTATTTTAACCCCCCGGGCCAGTGCTTCTCTAAGTGTTGGTCCGAACAGGGCAGCCTGCGGGGCCACCTCGGGGAAACTTGAGGGCTGGTTTTACTCGTGATTTGTCGGCACAGTCGGGTGGTCTTGCTGGTCTTCTTTTACCATTGTCGAAATGTCTTTTAACCGGGATTCCGAGACTGATCAGGTCTTTTCGGGAGAAGGAATATCCTTCATTGATCGTGAGAGCTTGTGATGGGCTAAGTTGGGACACCCCTGCAGGGTAAAAACTTTCGAGAGCCGTGCCCGCGGTTATGTGGCAGATGGGAATTTGTTAATATCTGGTTGTAGAGAACTTGACACTTATCTTAATTAAAATGCATCAACCATGTGTGTAGCTGTGATGGTCTCTTTTCGGTGGAGTCCGGGAAGTGAACACGGTTTGGGTTATGTTTGAACGTAAGTAGTTTCAGGATCACTTCTTGATCACTTCTAGCTTCACGACCGTTGTGTAGCTTCTCATCTTACTCTTGTTCTCGTAAGTTAGCCACCATATTTGCTTAGCATTTGCTGCAACTCCACCTCATTACCACATCCTTCCCATAAGCTTAAATAGTTTTGATCTCGCGGGTTTTGAGATTGCTGAGTCCTCGTGACTCACAGATACTACCAAAACAGTTGCAGGTGCCGATGATACCAATGCAGGTGATCCTACCAAACTCAAGTGGGAGTTCGATGAGGACCTTGATCGTTACTATGTTTCGGTTCCCGATTATCAATAGTGGAGCCCAGTTGGTATGATCGGGGATCTAGCATTTGGGGTTATGTTCTTTTCACTTGGATTTGTCCATAGCCGGACTATGTATGTACTCTGAATGATGTATGAATTATATGATCTTTCTGTGAAGTGGCGATTGCAAGCCAACTCTATTTATCCCTTTCTTGTTCCTTACATGGGATTGTGTGAAGATGACCCTTCTTGCGACAAAACCACAATGACGTTATACCTCTAAGTCGTGCCTCGTTACGTGGGAGATATAGCCGCATCATGGGCATTACAAGTTGGTAATCAGAGCCATCCCCGACTTAGGAGCCCCCTGCTTGATTGAATCGCTGACATTGTTGAGTTTAGAACAAAATGTTTTGAGTCTTAGGATTATATATATCGGAGAGTAGGATTCTTTTTACTCCCCAGTCCCTTTGTTGCTCTGGTGAGGCCTCCTGACGTAGATGTTTTGTCTTTCCTCTCCTCAAATTTCACTATTTTTTTAGGATCACGCGGGTATCTTGGGATCGTTTCGATATTCTTGTGATGAGAACATTGTTCTTGGTGCCTCCTAATATGTCTCCAACGTTCTATAATTTTTGATTGTTCCATGCTATTATATTACCCGTTTTGGATGTTTATGGGCTTTACTTTACACTTTTATATCATTTTTGGGACTAACCTACTAACCGGAGGCCCAGCCCGAATTGCTGTTTTTTTTGCCTATTTCAGTGTTTCGAAGAAAAGGAATAACAAACAGAGTCCAAACGGAATGAAACCTTCGGGAGCGATCTTTTTGGAACAAACGCAATCCAGGAGACTTGGAGTGGACGTCAAGCAGCAAACGAGGCGGCCACGAGGGTGCCCGGCGCGCCCTAGGAGGGTGGGCACGCCCCCACCCTCATGGGCCCCTCGTGGCTCCCCTGACGGACTTCTTTAGCCTATATATGTCCATATACCCTAAAAACATCGAGAAGCACAATAGATTGGGAGTTCCGCCGCCGCAAGCCTCTGTAGCCACCAAAAACCAAACGGGACCCTGTTCCGGCACCCTGCCGGAGTGGGGGGGGATCCCTCACCGGTGGCCATCTTCATCATCTCGACGCTCTCCATGACGAGGAGGGAGTAGTTCACCCTCAGGGCTGAGGGTATGTACCAGTAGCTATGTGTTTGATCTCTCTCTCTCTAGTGTTCTTGAGGTGGTACGATCTTGATGTATCACGAGCTATGCTATTATAGTTGGATCTTATGATGTTTCTCCCCCTCTACTCTCTTGTAATGGATTGAGTTTTCCCTTTGAAGTTATGTTATTGGATTGAGTCTTTAAGGATTTGAGAACACTTGATGTACGTCTTGCGTGGGATACCCGTGGTGACAATGGGGTATTCTATTGATCTACTTGATGTATGTTTTGGTGATCAACTTGCAGGTTCAGTGACCTTGTGAACCTATGCATAGGGGTTGGCACACGTTTTCGTCTTGACTCTCCGGTAGAAACTTTGGGGCACTCTTTGAAGTACTTCGTGTTGGTTGAATAGATGAATCTGAGATTGTGTGATGCATATCGTATAATCATACCCACGGATACTCGAGGTGACATTGGAGTATCTAGGTGACATTAGGGTTTTGGTTGATTTGTGTCTTAAGGTGTTATTCTAGTACAAACTCTAGGTTAGATCAAACGGGAAGAATAGCTTCGTGTTATTTTACTACGTACTCTTGAATAGATCGATCAGAAAGGATAACTTTGAGGTGGTTTCGTACCCTACAATAATCTCTTCGTTTGTTCTCCGCTATTAGTGACTTTGGAGTGACTCTTTGTTGCATGTTGAAGGATAGTTATATGATCCAATTATGTTATTATTGTTGAGAGAACTTGCACTAGTGAAAGTATGAACCCTAGGCCTTGTTTCCTAGCATTGCAATACCGTTTGTGCTCACTTTTATCATTAGTTATCTTGCTGTTTCTATAATTTCAGATTACAAAAACCTATATCTACCATCCATATTGCACTTGTATCACCATCTCTTTGCCGAACTAGTGCACCTATACAATTTACCCATGTACTGGGTGTGTTGGAGACACGAGAGACTCTTTGTTATTTGGTTGCAGGGTTGTTTGAGAGAGACCATCTTCATCCTACGCCTCCCACGGATTGATAAACCTTAGGTCATCCACTTGAGGGAAATTTGCTACTGTCCTACAAACCTCTGCACTTGGAGGCCCAACAACATCTACAAGGAGAAGGTTGCATAGTAGACATCACCTCTTGACATTTAGGGGTTGTGGCAGTGTCCCGGGGAGTTGAGCTCCAAGGTGTTGTCGTCACAATTTTATCGTTGCAGTCCTGGAATACCCGAGTTTCGCCGACATTGAAAATCTCTTTTATGCAGCTAGTGGTGAGATAACCTCGATGCCACCCAGTACTGGGGCAGGAGTTTGGGAGTATTGCCATAGCTCGTATAACGGATGCTTTTTGAAGGTTGAGGTACATGATTTCCGGAGTTTTCTTGGTTATGTGTTGACGGATGGATACAACTGGATGTATGGATTGTTAGTTTTGGATGAGATATATATTGCTTCCCCTGTATCCCCAACACCAGATTGCACGACCAGAAAGTTTTAGGAGTTTTATAGGTGGAAATTCAACTAGCTCTAGTTTTTTCTTTCCGACAGATGCATGATATGAGATTGGGGTTCGACGTCTAGTGATCCGCCTATCCACGGTCATTTTTACAGTGGTCTCGTTGTGTCTTAAAGAGTCCTTGGCTATGCTGACTCGGGGACGCTTCGTATGTCATGTGCACTGCCTTGTACATGATAGTGCTGTACGATCGAGCCCGTGTGGGCCCCACCATGAAAACTTCGGACGAAATATCTATCATATGTTTGTTCCGGCTTATCCTGCAAGCCAAATCCTTTGTTTTGTTTTGAGTTGTGGTATTCGAGTTGCTTCGATGTCAAGTGTTGATCCATACCTTCCCTAAATGGTGTTCTCATATTTCTATGGGAGTGCTAATCCTTCTTGATCATTGAGGTTGTCATGTTAATTCTTTTCCAACCGACGTGCTTCTCTTCAAGTGGATCTGATCATTTCAACATCTGCAAGATCAATTCTAAGTTTTTTTCTCGACGGTATCCATTCCATCTGCCCCAAGTTGCCTTTGTTTCCCCGCCCTCCCACCCTTTTTCTTCAAGGACTCAGATTTCTTAACCAAGTATCCTTTTATTGATGGGAAGTCTCTCCATTCTTTTCCGTCAATGTTCTTATCCGGTGATTCTCAGGAAGATACTAACGGAGCTTCAAGTTTATTATTCTTCATTCTCTTTTCTTCTCCGGTGGATTCAATTCAAGCTTTGTCGATCATATCCTTTTCCTATTTCAAATGTTTTCCCATGCCGGTGCACCTCTTAATCGCTCACCTCTCTCTATTCATATCCGAAGTGCCGACGATATCTCAGAAGTTTTGTGTCTCCATTATCAATCCGTTCAAGCTATTTCGAGATTATTATCTCATTCAAGTCATTTAATTCAACTGGTGCAATCTCTCTTTAAAATCATTTCAACGGTGTTTCTCTTGAGTGGGCCCTAACCCACAGGTCTTTTTCCAGGATCTTACCTAACTCTTCTAATTTTCCCGGAGCTATTCCCGAATTCTTTTTGAAGCTTGACGTAAGAATGAATTTCATCAGTCAGATGTTTTCCAAGATCGATTTCAAATTATTTTTTATTGTTGGCTCAACCTCTTTGTTTTTCATTCTCCCAGAGTATCTCAACAATTTGGTGGTGTTTCTCCTCGTCATTCTCAGCTTTGAAGTCCGAAGAAGAGTTTCTCTTAAATCTTGTCCGTTCTCTTGAAGATTCATGGTTCTAGCTTTATGCCATCCTCTCATAAGTGTTTTCGATTGTGAGAATTCTTTTCACCATCCGGAGCAATTCCGGAGTCTTTTCAGTTTGATTCTCCGGAGCCCATCATCTCAGAATTATTCATTCTCAGCTTTTAGCTCTCGTTCTCCAAATCTTACCGGTGCATCGTTCAAATACCCTCTAATCAGTTCATGATCTCTTTGTTCTCATGTATCTAAATCCCCTCAAGTATCTTCATTCGTTTTCCAATTCTCCCCGGTGAATTGTGCCTTTGCTACTTTCATTTTCAATTCTTACGGTGGTTCGTTCAAGATTTCACTTCCTTCGTTACCATATCAATTCATTCGTTGTTTCCAAATCCCACCGGTGGTTCCATCAATACCTTCCCAAGTTTACGCTATATCTCTCTTAATCCTTTCTACGGGAATAAGTAGTATGCCAAATCCATTTCTTGTCATCAATTTAAATTGGTGAAGGATACGCATAACGTAATTCTTATTATTGTTTCACCTAAGTGATCTAGTTTCTTCTTTCCAGAGTTGTTCATCATGTCACATTTCTCGGTTCGAGATGCTTCATCCTTTCTTTTCCGGAGTTCCAAGTTTTTCCGCATTATCTCGTCTCGAAGCTCCATCTAAATCATCGCAAGGCTTCACCTCGTGTTCTCAACTTCTCTTTCTTTTTATCATCCTTTCATTACCGGAGTTCTCACAAAGGCTCTACATGGTGGTTCGTCAAGGATTCCTTTCATTCTTCAATTGTTCTTCAAGTTTTCTCTCGAAGTTAAGATCCGCCAAGCTATACTCTAAAATAAACATGGTGCTCAACACATGTTTTGTTTTGAGGAGTTCAAGCATTCTCCATCTTGCATCCGAAGAGCAGTTCTTTCTATCTCATCTTTTGAGGTGGTGTTATGTCATTCTTGACAATTTCTTCATGTTTCATGATTCACATGTTGTCAAGGATGAGGTATTTAAAATCCATCAACCTCTTCACTGGAGTTATCTTGGTAAAGATTTCACCTAAAAGACTTCCCGAAGGAATGTTGCTATTTGTGGTGCTTATCAATGATCCAAATTTTCTCCTATCCTCTTGGCGAAAGAAGTTTTCATCCTTTCGTTGATCTCAACCTATCATTGTTTCGTTAGTGGCAGAATTTCACCTCAAGTTTTGAGATGTTTTTCAAATTCATTTATGGTAGAAGATGTTGTTGTCTTCTCCGTTCTTTTCATTCATTTCTTTCTTTTGTTCCGGAGGCATTGTGCTGTTGCTCTCGTCCAGTATCATCTCATCTTGTCAAGTTCATGTTCTATTTCTTCCATGTTCAACCGGAGTGTTGTCCAAATTCTGTCATTCATGTTCCTTGGTTATCTCATTATACCGATGTAGTTTCATATTGTTTTCGGTTCGTTAAGCTCTTGTTTCATGTCTTTCAACCTAGAAGGTTCTCGTAATGTTCCTTGTTCCTCTCTTCTAACGGAGTGTTTTCAACTTCATTAATCTCCGGTGTATTCTTTCCTTGAAATTGGTTAACCTCTCAAGGTTCTTTGGTTTCACTCGATTGTCAAAGAAGCAAGTTTGTTTTACCTCTTCCTCTTCCGCTTCTCTCCGGTGCCATCCTTAGATCTCGGGACGAGATCTCTTGTAAGCGGGGGAGTGTTGTGACGCCCCGAGGCCGATGCTCTAGAAGACTTCCAGATATTCCGAGTTTCACCGTATTTGTTTGTTGCATTCTGCTTAGCATCATTTGCATTGCATCATGTCATCATGCAACCCTTTTTAAAACTCAGCTAAAAAATTGCATAGATCGTTGATCTGTTTAAATCGAGGGAATTCACATGGTGATTTCTCTTTATAACATATCCTCTCGATATTTAGGGAGCTATAATAAATATTCCATTTATTTGGAACTAACCAGAACCCACTTGCATTTTATAGTTCTTTTTGTTTTCGGATATTCACATCCTTGCTCTACTCTCCTTTTGACTCCAATTCTTCTTGTGGAGCCTTGATATATTCCAGTGAGTTCATTTGCCAACCTCAGCTTAATTTGGATTTATTTGGACCTCCAAATAAATCCTTTGGCCTCTATTTTATTTTCTTTAAGGGAGAAGGAAAACCTTTTTTTTCTTTTCTCCACTTAACCAGACGACCAGGCCCTGGACGTTTTCCACTCCACTTCACCGGCCTCTAAGGCCCACCTAAACTCCTCCTAACCCTAGCCCGCACCCAGTGCCCGATCCCCAACTCCCTCGATTCCCTCCTGCTTCCCTCACGCCACCACTCTTCCCCATCTCCATGCCCACGCTCCTCCCTCCTCTAGCTCGATCCCTCACCTCTCCCTCGACAGCGCTGCCTGTCGACCGAACCACCCGCGCCGCGCTACTAGCTCCATCCCTGCAGCCCTCCTCCCTTGATCCCGAGCGCCCCAGCGCCGCTCCTCTTGATCCGCCCTAGATCCTCGCCGCAGCCACCCTCCGGCTCCCTTCTGGTGCTCCTCCTGATCACCAATGCCTCCCATGCACCTTCACTTATGTTGCTCGCGCATGCCGCTCGATGCCCTCTGTGCCTCGATCCCCGGTCGCAAGGACCTCGCGCCCGAGGGCCTCATCGACCACCATCGCCTCCGGTTGATGCGGGAGCATCCTAGCGGACCAGACCGCCTCTGCCGCAGCAATCCTCCTTCCTCGCCTCCGCATCCATGCCAGCGCCGCGCCTCCCGCTCCTGCTGCCTGCCTCCGCACTGCGCCATCCGTGAGCGCCTGCAGCTCGCGTCTCCACCCGTCGTCGCCACCTCGTGTGCTCTGCTCATCAACGAGCAGCAGACCCGAGCGCCCGTAGCCTTGTGCGCTCGTGCAAGCCGCCCAGTCCTGCTGCCGGCAACCTCCAGCCGCTCCCGCTTGCAGCTCCTCCACCTCATCTCTGCGGCTTCCTCTATTGCTACCCCGTACAACGCGTTGCTGCTACCACTGGGTCGTCGAGACCGATCCCTCGAGGAACCCCGTGTTCAACTACGCGACGAGCGACAAGTACCACTACAACCCGTCTTCGACTACGTGGATTCACCAAGTACCCTGGACTGCCAAGTTCGTCTACCATCGTCAAGTGAACGACTACCATCACTGTTGACATGAGCCCCTTTTGTCTTTTGGACCAGCAAGAACGGGACGCCAAGACCCGTACCAGAGCGCATGCATCCTCTCCGAGATTTTTGCCAAGTACCACGACGATGCGCCAAGTACCTCGACTTGAACGTCTACGGCTCGTGTACAACTACCATCACCAAGACCGGACCAACAAGTACCCCGACAACGTGTGTACCTCTACTGTCGACCCCGTGGACGTAAAGTTCCTCGCAGTGACCCCGATCCTTTATGGAGTGTGTACGACTATGAAATGTGAACCACTACTTCTGCTACCGTCGCCGTGTGCCACTACTTCCACGACGACCGGCCTGAGAACGTCTACTTCCTCTACGTCAAACCGACGCGTTCCGCCCCGAATGCACACTTCAAGGTATAATCCCGAGACGATCACCCATGGACCGAATGCATGTGTTGTATGAGATGCTCGTGTTTGAACCATGATCGAATTGTCGCTTGCGATGCCCCTCTTTTGCCATGCCACTGTCATGTGGGACACCCGCTATCCAGGATGACTCCCCATCTCTTGCGAGTTCCACACATCCGCACACTTCACTTTTGCATCAGTATGTCAATCGAGTTACCGGGACCGGAATGTTGCCGTGGCACCATTTCTGTTTCGCCGCCGTGGCACCCTTTTCATTCCGCCATGGTGACCAAATGCTTCATAACATGCTCATGTCAACATTTTCATAAAATTGCATATAACTTGCATATGTCATCCGCATCATGTTAACAACATTTAAATGGTTAAAATTGTTGTTTGCATTAAATTACTAAATGACATGTGGGGATTTACCGAAATTGTTGTTTGTTGTTCCGGCCTCATTTAAACTTGCCTAAATAGTTAGTTTAATTATGCTTCACCTCTTGCCATGTTTAACAACATTTCATATTGTTGGGTAGCTTAAACGAGATTAAACTAAATATGTCAATGTGGTGTTTTGTCAATATGTAACTCATTGTATATTGAGCTCCACTTAATTTGTAGTGTTGTTTGTGCACTTTTTCATGCCATGCATATTTAAACCGGCCATGCATCATACTTGATTGTGCATCACGCCATGTTTATGTGATGGTTGTTTACCATGTTCTTTGCTTCTTTCCGATTGCGCTTCTCCTTGATAGTTCCGGTAACGTTGCGTTTGTGAGGATTCGTTCGACTATGTTGGTTCGTCTACTTCATGGATTCCGTCTTCTTCCTTGCGGGATCTCAGGCAAGATGACCATTACCCTCGATATCACTTCTATCTTTGCTTGCTAGTTGTTCATTCTATCGCTATGTCGCGCTACTTACCACTTGTTTATCATGCCTCCCATATTGCCATGTCAAGCCTCTAACCCACCTTCCTAGCAAACCGTTGTTTGGCTAAGTTACCACTTTTGCTCAGCCCCTCTTATAGCGTTGCTAGTTGCAGGTGAAGTTGAAGATTGCTCCATGTTGGAACATGATTATGTTGGGATATCACAATATCCCTTATTTCAATTAATGCATCTATATACCTGATAAAGGGTGGAAGGCTCGACCTTATGCCTGGTGTTTTGTTCCACTCTTGCCACCTTAGTTTCCATCATACCGGTGTTATGTTCCTTGATTTTGCGTTCCTTACGCGGTTGGGTTTATGGGAACCCCTTTGACAGTTCACTTTGAATAAAACTCCTCCAGCAAGGCCCAACCTTGGTTTTACATTTGCCTAACAACCTATTACCTTTCCCTTGGGTTTTCACGAGCCCGAGGGTCATCTTTGTTTTAACCCCCTCGGGCCAGTGCTTCTCTAAGTGTTGGTCTGAACTGGGTAGCCTGCAGGGCCACCTCGGGGAAACTTGAGGGCTTGTTTTACTCGTAGCTTGTCCCATCCGGTGTGCCCTGAGAATGAGATATGTGCAGCTCTTATCGGGATTTGTCAGCATAGTCGGGTGGTCTTGCTGGTCTTGTTTTACCATTGTCGAAATGTCTTGTAACCGAGATTCCGAGACTGATCGGGTCTTTCCGGGAGAAGGAATATCCTTCGTTGATCGTGAGAGCTTGTGATGGGCTTAGTTGGGACACCCCTGCAGGGTATAAACTTTTGAGAGCCGTGCCCGCGGCTATGTGGCAGATTGGAATTTGTTAATATCCGATTGTATAGAACTTAACACTTATCTTAATTAAATGCATCAACCGTGTGTGTAGCCGTGATGGTCTCTTTTCGGTGGAGTCCGGTTAGTGAACACAGTTTGGGTTATGTTTGAACGTAAGTAGTTTCAGGATCACTTCTTGATCAGTTCTAGCTTCACGACCGTTGCGTAGCTTCTCATCTTACACTTGTTCTCGTAAGTTAACTACCATATTTGCTTAGCGCTTGCTGCAACTCCACCTCATTACCACATCCTTCCCATAAGCTTAATTAGTCTTGATCTCGCGGGTTTTGAGATTGCTGAGTCCTTGTGACCACAGATACTACCAAAATAGTTGCAGGTGCCGATGATACCAGTGCAGGTGATGCTACCGAACTCGAGTGGTAGTTCGACGAGGACCTTGATCGTTACTATGTTTCGGTTCCCGATGATCAGTAGTGGAGCCCAGTTGGGATGAACGGGGATCTAGCATTTGGGGTTATCTTCTTTTCATTTGGATTTGTCCGTAGCCGGACTATGTGTGTACTCTGAATGATGTATGAATTATATGATCTTTGTGTGAAGTGGAAATTCTAAGCCAACTTTATTTATCCCTTTCTTGTTCATTACATTCGATTGTGTGAAGATGACCCTTCTTGCGACAAAACCACAATGCGGTTATGCCTCTAAGTCGTGCCTCGACATGTGGGAGATATAGTCGCATCGTGGGCGTTACATGGTATCAGAGCAGGTCTGGCTGTAGAGCGTCCTAGTCCGCCGGAATGTTAGAAAACATAGTGTAGGGTCTGGTTGTTGCCATTGCTTGTTGCATTTGGTTGTTGCATTTTTTTTGCTGCATATAGTATTATTCAGTTACCCCTAACCCCTGTTTCGTGCATAGATGGCGGTCAGCTTCCATGAGTTCAGTGCCCTCCCCAGAATCCCCGGTGTTCTTCCTATTGCGTTCAGTCCCACTCCTGCACCTCTTAGCTTTGCCACCCTCCTTGGCGACATGTGGTATAACATTTATTCCCGCGGAGATCCACCCCATTATCAAGTATCCCAGTTTTCTGTCGGAGGAAGAATCCTGGAGTATGTTGCTCGTGTTCATCTGTCAGCCCCGATTCCAGTTGGTAAGAGCACCTAAGTTTCCATGGTGGTTACGGCGCTACTCCCGAGCGTGTCGTTTGATGACCCACAAGTATATGGGGTCAATTGTCGACTTTTCAATAAGTAAGAGTATCGAACCCAACGAGGAGCAGAAGGAAATGACAAGTGGTTTTCAGCAAGGTATTGTCTGCAAGTGCTAAAATTGTAAGTAGCGGAGTAGTTTGATAGCAAGATAATTTGTAACGAGCAAGTAACGAAAGTAGTAACAAAACTGCAACAAGGTAGCCCAATCCTTTTGAGGCAAAGGACAGGCCAAAACGATTTCTTATGATAAGCAAAATGTTTTTGAGGGTACACGGGAATTTCGTCTAGTCACTTTCATCATGTTGGCTTAATTCATGTTCGGTACTTTGATAATTTGATATGTGGGTGGACCGGTGCTTAGGTGCTGTTCTTACTTGAACAAACCTCCTACTTATGATTAACCCTCTCACAAGCATCTCCAACTATGAGAAAAGTATTAAGAATAAATTCTAACCATATCATTAAACTTTTTGATCCAATCGGCCCCTTACGGAATAGCGCATAAACTGGGGTTTAAGCTTCTGCCACTCTCGCAACCCACCATCTAATAACTACTCCACAACGCATTCCCTTAGGCCCAAATATGCGGAAGTGTCATGTAGTCGACATTCACATGACACCACTAAGAGAATGGCAACATACATATCATCAAAATATTGAACACATACCAAGTTCACATGATTAATTGCAACATGATTTCTCCTGTGACCTCAAGAACGAAAGTAACTACTCACAAATGATAAACATGCTCAAGATCAGAGGGGTATTAAATAGCATAATGGATCTGAACATATAATCTTCCACCAAATAAACCATATAGTAATCAACTACAAGATGTAATCAACACTACTAGTCACCGACAAGCACCAATCTATAGTTTTGATACAAAGATTGAACACAAGAGATGAACTAGGGTTGATGAAGATAGCCCTCTCCAAGATGGGAGAGTTGTTGGTGATTTCCCCCTCCGGGAGGGAAGTTTCCCCGGCGGAATCGCTCCGTCGGAGGGCCAACGTGCTCCTGCCCAAGTTCCGCCTCGAGGCGGCGACACTTCGTCCAGAATGTCCTCCTCTGATTTTTTCTAGGTCAAAATGACTTATATACCAGAAGATCGGCACCAGAGGTGGGCTGAGGAGGGCAACACCCACCAGGGCGCGCCTGGGCCTCCTGGCATGCCGGATTGGGTTCTGCCCACCTGGTGGCCCCCCTCTAGTACTTATTTGCTCCAATATTTATTAAATATTCCATAAAAATTCCTCGAGATGTTTCAGCTCATTTGGAGTTGTGCAGAATATGTAGCTTGATGTAGCTTTTTCATCCAGATTTCTAGTTGTCAGAATTCTCCCCCTTGGTGCATACCTTGCATATTATGAGAGAAAAGGCATTAAAATTACTCCAAAAAGCATTATTATACAATGACACAACATAAATAATAGTAGGAAAACATGATGCAAAATGGAGGTATCAACTCCCCCAAGCTTAGACCTCGCTTGTCCTCAAGCGAAACCCGAAATCGAAAAACATGTCCACATGCTTAGAGAGAGAGGTGTCGATCAAAACAAAATACGGACATAGCAGCATCATGTGACTTATTATAACAGCAAAAAACTTTAATATAAAACTTTTATCATGGAACTTTTATCATAGACTTCTCATAAATAAGTGACAATTCATCACAACATCGAAGTATAAAGCATAAACTCTATTGGAAACTGACAAACTATGTTGTTAGTCAACTTTGCAACTACAATTCATCATTTTTTTCAGGAAGGGTCACGTATCGGAGCCTTTAGGCAAGTCCACATACTCAACCATCATTTAGTCTTCTATGATTGCTAATACTCACCGCGTACACATGAGCAGAACATTTCAACTGGACACAAAGAAAGATAGGGGCTTATAGTTTCGCCTCCCAACACACTCACCTCAAGGTGATGTCAACAATAATAGCTTATGCCACCTGATACATCTCCAACGTATCTATAATTTATGAAGCATTCATGCTATATTATTATCTGTTTTGGATGTTTACGGGCTTTATTATACACTTTTATATTATTTTTGGGACTAAACTATTAACCGGAGGCCCAACCCAAATTGTTGTTTTCTTGCCTATTTCAGTGTTTCGAAGAAAAGGAATATCAAACAGTGTCCAAACGGAATGAAACCTTCGGGAAAGTTATTTTTGGAACGGAAGCAATCCAGGGGACTTGGAGTGCACGTAAGGGAAGCTTTGAGGTGGCCATGAGGCAGGGAGGCGTGCCCCCACCCTCGCGGGCCCCTCGTGGCTCCCCTGACCGACTTCTTTCGCCTATATATGTCCATATACCCTAAAAACATCGAGGACAACAATAGATCAGGAGTTCCGCCACTGCAACCCTCCGAAGCCACCAGAAACCTCTCGGGAGCCTGTTTCGGCACCCTGCCGGAGGGGGAATCCATTACCAGTGGCTATCTTCATCATCCCGGTGCTCTCCATGACGAGGAGGGAGTAGTTCACCCTCGGGGCTGAGGGTATGTACCAGTAGCTATGTGTTTGATCTCTCTCTCTCTCTCTCTCTCTCTCTCTCTCTCGTGTTCTTGATTCAACACGATCTTGATGTATTGCGAGCTTTGCTATTATAGTTGGATCTTATGATGTTTCTCCCCCTCTACTCTCTTATAATGAATTGAGTTTTCCCTTTGAAGTTATCTTGTCGGATTTGAGTCTTTAAGGATTTGAGAACACTTGATGTATGTCTTGCCGTGCTTATCTGTGGTGACAATGGGATATTCACATGATCTACTTGATGTATGTTTTGGTGATCAACTTGCGGGTTCAATGAACTTATGCATAGGGGTTGGCACATGTTTTCGTCTTGACTCTCCGGTAGAAACTTTGGGGCACTCTTTGAAGTACTTCGTGTTGGTTTGAATAGATGAATCTGAGATTGTGTGATGCATATCATATAATCATGCCCACGGATACCTGAGGTGACATTGGAGTATCTAGGTGACATTAGGGATTTGCTTGATTTGTGTCTTAAGGTGTTATTCTAGTAGGAACTCTATGATAGATCGAACGGAAAGAATAGCTTCGTGTTATTTTACTATGGACTCTTGAATAGATCGATCAGAAAGGATAACTTTGAGGTGGTTTCGTACCCTACAATAATCTCTTCATTTGTTCTCTGCTATTAGTGACTTTGGAGTGACTGTTTGTTGCATGTTGAGGGATAGTTATATGATCCAGTTATGTTATTATTGTTGAGAGAACTTGCACTAGTGAAAGTATGAACCTTAGGCCTTGTTTCCTAGCATTGCAATACCGTTTACGCTCACTTTTATCATTAGTTACCTTGCTGTTTCTATAATTTCAGATTACAAAAACCTATTTCTACCATCCATATTGCACTTGTATCACCATCTCTTCACCGAACTAGTGCACCTATACAATTTACCATTGTATTGGGTATGTTGGGGACACAAGAGACTCTTTAGTTGGTTGCAGGGTTGTTTGAGAGAGACCGTCTTCATCCTATGCCTCCCACGGATTGATAAACCTTAGGTCATCCACTTGAGGGAAATTTGCTACTGTCCTACAAACCTCTGCACTTGGAGGCCCAACAACGTCTACAAGGAGAAGGTTGCATAGTAGACATCAAGCTCTTTTCTGGCGCCGTTGCCGGGGAGGTGAGTGCTTGAAGGTATATCTTTAGATCTTGCAATCGAATATTTTTGTTTCTTGTTTTATCACTAGTTTAGTTTATAAAAGAAAATTTCAATAAAAAGGGAATTGAGTTTATCTCATACGCTTCATCTTTTTAATATCTTTCGTAAGTATGATGAAAAGGAAAATTGTGCTCAAGTGCTAGAAGAAGAAGTCTATAAAATGTTTGGCACTAAATATTTGAATGATGAGCATGATTGCAATGTTGTTAGTATGAACTCCTTGAATATCCATAGTACTAATGATGATTGCACTAGTGATGATGAAAATGTCTCTTATAAGCATGTCGATTTTTGTGGAGTGTATTGGGTTTGCATGTACACACCAAATAGGGAAGATAGATATGGCAAGAGGCATAAGCATTTAGAAACTAAATGGTTGCAAGAAAGGCTAAATGTGAGTGCTGAAAATTTAAATTTCCTTTGTCGTACTTTTGAACTTTGCAATGAACGTGGTCATTTACATCTCCGATGCAAATTGTTTCATGATCGAATCGTGTCCAAAAATTGTGATGAAATGATTTCCTTTGCACATCATAATGAACTTAGTTTGCTTTTGGGTTATGAAGAAATGAAACGTTTAATTAAGGACCTTCCAGAATTTGCCCATAAGAAATTCCTTGATATTGATCTAGAGAAGATTTATTTGTATCGTGTGGTGAATTGCATTGAAAATCCTTATATTGCTAATTACCTAAAGAAAAGAAAGCAAATAGAAGATGAAGAGAATACTAATGAAAGCGAAGAGACTTCCCAATAGCGTCCTATTATTTCTTATGATGAATCAGGTAACGAGGATGAGCTTTCTATTCAACCAATCTCATCAATAAGGAGCTCAGAGAAGAAGGTTGAACCCACACGTAATGTGAAGAAGAAAAAGAAAAGACGGAGAATCAAAGGTAAAAAGGTATCCCTCCCAAATGATGTTGCTCCTACTACTCTTTGTGATGATGATAATTGCTATACTATTGGTGCTATCCGTACTATTAATGATGAGAGTGATTATGCTTATGATATGAAAGGTCCCAAGCTTGGGGAAGCTATGTTTGATGAGGATGACATATTTGAGAATATATTTTCTGCAATTAATGTTTGTCCCAAGCTTGGGGATGCTATGTTTAATGAAGATGATATTTTTAGCATCCCAAGTTTTGATATGCAAAGTTGTTATGATGATAGCATCCCTCTTACCTATGATGATTATATTGATGAAAGTGGGTTTGGAAGAGTGTCAACTTTAGGAAGTAATGATCCCACTATTTTGGAGGATGTTGAATCTTGTAATATTTATGAAAGTGGATTTGGAGAGGTCATGACTTTATTTAGTGATGAATCCACTACTTTGGAAGAGGTTTCAATTGATTATGTTGAGAACAAAGTTGCTACTTATGATGATTATTGTGATGAAACTTATGCTATAAAAAGTAGTGATGATTATTTTTATAAAACTTGTCATGATTATGATTACCCTTTTTCTGAACATTACTCTTTTAATGTGGAAACAATTTATAGTATTCGAGTCTCTTATGATACTCCCACTATCCCGAATGAGAATAGTTTTGCTTATGTGGAGAGTAGTAAATTTTCTATGCAAGTAGATCATGGAAAGAATGCTTTAGGTGCTGGTTATATTGTTGAATTCATTCATGATGCTACTGAAAATTATTATGAGGGAGGAACATATGCTTGTAGGAATTGCAATAATATCAAGTTTCCTCTCTATGTGTTGAAAATCTTGAAGCTATGCTTGTTTTACCTTCCTATGCTAGTTGATTATTGTTCCCAATAAGTTGTTTGCTCACAAAATCCCTATGCATAGGAAGAGGGTTAGACTTAAATGTGCTAGTCATATGCTTCATGATGCTCCCGTTATGTTTCAATTCTTATCTTTTATGTGAGCATCATTGTCATCATCATGCCTAGCTAGAAAGGCATTGAAGAAAAGCGCTTATTGGGAGACAACCCAATATTTACCTTTACTATTTTTGTGTGTCCACATGATTATGCTGCTGTAGTAATCATGTTTTATTGCCTTTTGTTTAATAAAGTGCCAAGTAAGACCTTTGGATAGCTTACGGCGATAGTTGTGTTGATCCTCACTACAAAAAAATACACTTCCGTGATGATACGTGTTTGTCACAGTAGGTCGCATTTTTTGTCATGCATGTACATCGATGACAATTTTATGACAGAATCAAGATAGTCATACATGTGCTGTCGTAGAAGTGTTCCATGACATTACTAAAATTATCATCATGGAAGTGTCCACTTCCATGACGATAAATCACGCGTCACAGAAGTGCTTTCGTCAAGGGTGACCGACACGTGGCATCCACCGTAACGGAACGCCGTTAAGTAATCGGGTCGGATTTTGGATCTGATAACCCGTTAACAGCCCGGACCAATGGGAAATTTCCACATGTAAAATTCTGATTGGTCGAAGGGAACACCCGTCAGCTCGTCAGTGGGCTAGATGTCGCCCGGTCATTGGAGGAGACATGCCTATGATACGTCGACACATTGCTGGGCCCAACAGAGGCCCATATAGGTTAAAAAGGCTGGCCCAGTCAAAGGCCCGTAGTACTTAATCAGGTACTAATGGGACAACCCAATAACGACCTGCTTAATAAAGGCCCATTTACGGCCCAAAGCCAGATCTGGCCCGTTAATTGTTCACCCAATATTTGGTCCCATTTACAGCCCGAAGCCAGATCTGGCCCGTTAATTGTTCGCCCAATATTTGGGCCCATTTGCGGTCCGAAGCCAGATCTGGCCCGTTAATTGTTCGCCGAATATTTGAGCCCAACTACAGCCCAGTGACTTTCGGCCTGTTAGAGGCCTTATGTAGACATGGGCCCATTTCAGCCCGATGTGACTTTCGGCCTGGGAATGGCCCGTGCTGCCCATGGGCCATATATGGTCCGACGGGACATCGGGCCCACTAATGGCCCATGCTAAAGGTGGCAACAGTTAATCCCAACATGACTTTGGGCCAGTTAAAGGCCTGTCGCGTAATTCAGCCCGTTGATGCCTGTACTAAGCTTTCGGCCTCTTAAAGGCCCATGATATCAGTGGGCTAACTAAGGCCCGAGATATGTTTCGGCCTGGTAACGACCCGTGAGCTAACTGGGCCCAAAAAGGCCAGTCTACATTTCGGCTGGTTGAAGGCCCGTCGACGACTAGTGAAAATTGAGGCCCAACATGCATTTTGGCCTGCTAAAGGCCCGTGGCTTGATCTTGGCCGTAACAGGCCAGTACAATATTCAGCCTATTAATGGCCCAATTTTACCTGGGCCAAACTAAGCGCTGGGTCGACAAAAGGCCCAACTAAAATATAGGCCAGTGTAAGTTTGGGCCTGCCGCAATGTGTGAAGGCCCCAATCATTCGGGCCCAAGAAAGACGCAGAACGGCCCAATTGTGGCCCGCTAAAAACCAGGTTCGTTAGAGTCGAATGTTTCGGCCCGGTCGACTACATCTGATTTTTTTCAGATAGCGAATGATGGCAGTAACTAGTAGGAATTAAGAACAAACCTACTCTATACAATAAAGAAATTACGGCATAGTAACTAAGAATAAACCTACACTATACAATAAAGGATTTAAGGTTTATTACATCCACTAGGCATCGAAGTTCGCCACCAATGATCATAAAGCGCAACGAAGAAGCAGATTACAAAAACTGGGCACCATTGTAGCGTAACAAAATAATACTGAACCAAGACCACTTCCAAGACAGTTCAAGAAAGATTAGCCTTGCGGGGGAACTGCTGTGCAAGCTGCTGAGCAAGGCTGTGAGACCGGCCTAGCATGTCGGTCATAGCTTCCAGGTGTAGCTGTTTAGCGATGAGGTTCTCCTTGGTGTTCTTCGCAATCTTTCTTACAAATAGGACTTCAAGTCGAAGTTGAGTTGCAAAATGCCTTTCTGCTAGAACTTGGGACTGAGGAAGTCGAACTGATTCAGACAACGAATTCTGTGAGCTTGTCTGACTGTTAGTCTCAAGTAACTTGAACACTGCATCAAGACAAGACTTTGGGGTTGTATCGCTATCTTCAAGATGTTTTGCCTTCTTTGCTGCAATATATGTTGGGTTTGTCACACAGCCTTCAGCAGACTTGTGCATGCCATCAGGCATATCAACCTGAAATAAAGCAGAGAGATGACAGGTTTTGCACGTGTATAAACAAAGATGATAACTGTGCTGTCAATTCCATCCAATTTCAAATTAGAAAATAAAGAGTAAGTTCAAAATATCAATAGCATAATTTGGCATTGTTCATAATGCGGGGAGCTTCACCACACTACTGGATTACCATGTCAACATAACAAGCATAGATGAAGGGAAAAGAAAATCATTATATCTATTTTGGATAATGTGCATGGCATGTTGTTCATATCATCAGCCACATTAGTAAGATAAAACAGGAGATGACAAGGTGCAAACGTGGGCTGCTTCACCACACACTGGATTATAGATCCATAAAAACAAGCATACATATAGGGAGTATTAAGTAATTTTCATGGTATGAATAAGGAATTTGGTTTTGCAAGTAAAACTTAGAACTTACGGTTCTTGCGAACATACATTTTGGAAGAAACAGCAAACTAAACAGCAGTAAACGATAGGGAGTATGAGCAAATTAAACAGCAGTTGAGGATAAATGCTTTAGAAGGATTGACTTACATCAACAGTTAACACCGGCTTTATAATGCCCTTCTCCATGTCAAGGGAAGGATAACTCAAGAATTTTAGCACAAAATCTTCTTCATAAGCATTGCCTGTACTCTACATTTTGTAGAGAGTAATAATAGATATGATAATACTGGAAGGGATAGAGGATAATGAAGATAAGATGCAGATTGATGCTACATAATCAACTACCAATCCCTGGAAGTACAAGCGTTACACGAAAAAATGTACTGGCAAGAGCAATGGGCTACACTTCTACACTGGCATTGTCTGTGTATTCTACTTGTTGGTAAGATTAAATACAGATCTGGTCTTTTTTAGTAAATGGTGGACGAGGGTGATAAGATGCAGAATGCTACAAAATGAACCAATCCCTCTTCCCATAATACAAGAGTGTTTTGAACACTGGTGTACTGTACAAAATGTTCTTATATTATGGGACGGAGGGAGTAGTTGTTACTGTAAGTATAGTGATAGACCACGTTCAGTCCTTACAAGAGGACTGCTGAGCTAAACCTCTTCAAAAGCATTGGGTTGATTCTAAATTTATGTAAGAGTCCATACGGATCTTATAATGTCCACCAAATGGACGATTACGAGGCTAACATGTGCAGTGATGCTGCATAATCAAACAGCTATGAAAGTAGTATGGTCATATAGGGCAAGAGGTACTGACAAGAGCAATGCAGTGTGCAATATAGTTGCGAGATTCTATGGTCCCTTGAGAATGAATGTTCTTCTGCTAACAGTTTTCGTACAAGTGAGACATTAAGGCAAATGCAGAAATGTAGTTCAAATTGTGATGTGACATCATAGACAGTACCTTACGCTGCAGCCAAGACCAATGTGTAACAAGATTATTCCAGTCACCGTCGGATAAATGTAGCACCAAAGACTTTACAGAAATTTCGTTCAGAGGCTTGCCATCGAAGTGCGCTTGCCTCAGGTAGGAACGATACTTCATCAACGATTGCACGAAAAGCGCAACCAACCCTTGCTCGTCATCACAATCCAGTTTGCTCCTTGCCTATTTAAAAGATGAAATCTTGTGTCTTCTGTCAGTAGAAACATATGCAGTAATGACCATGAATAACATTAGTACATTACTTACGCGTAAGTTGCGGAGGAAGACTGGAAATTGTTCTGTGTATGCGGTATAATCTTTCCATGAAGGAAAGATGCACACAAAGTTCCTGACAACAACATATGCTTCGTCTTCTAAACTGGGAAGAAATGGCACATGGGTCCTATTTGCTGCAATTGGGGTTCTCTCTGGTTCGAAAAGGGTTTTGGCAACTGGATTTTGTGTACTCTTTGCTAGAATAGGGGTTTTGCATCGTATAGTTGGTGCTATGTCAACTGGCATAATCATACTGTTTGCTGCAGTTGGGGTCTGCTGAGTTGGGGCATCAGAAATGACCAGTGTAGTAGGGCTAGAGTCTGCTAGAGTTGGGGTGTTTTGTGCGTCAGATGATATTGCAACTAAACCTAATGGGCTATTTGATTTATCAGGTGCCACTACCTTTTACAAATACTTTGCTTGTGCTCCTCCACGATCAGCAATCGCCCTCTTCCTTTTGAACATCTGATACACAAGAACAACATTTGAATGGGTAAATATGGCATGATGACAGATGGAATATGTACAGAAAATGGATAGGCAGGGCGTATTCACATACACGATGTGTAAACTAAGCTAATGGCAGTTCAACAAAGTAGAAGGAGTGCAAAGCATCAGTTGCAAGATATGTGCGAGCAATGTAACCTTGGAAAGTTAGAGCAAGTACCTTGATGGGTGAATAAGATAGGGCATCTTCCTCTGACTCCTCCACTAGGGAGCTACATTGACTTAGGTCTCCCTCTAGCTCAGAATCACTGTTAGGATCATATTCTGAGCATGAATCTGTAGGTGGGGAGCGTTTGCATTGCATTGCATCCAGACTTGATTTCAGTCCCTTAATGCCAAGTTTGACAACCATGGCATTGTTCTGTTTTATTCTTTTCATGCGCGCAAGCTCATAATCATTATGATATTGTTCAGAATCTGAGATTCATGAAAACATAAAAAGTAGTCAGATTATCTAGGGAATGCGTTGCGGATTCAACTCGAAGAGTGCCTCCCTATAAACCCCTGCATATGCAAAGTTCACCCCCTAACCGTGCTGAGCAGACCACACACAGAAATACAAACCCCTTATGTCTCTATAACAGGCAGGCACACATTTCAAAACTGAAGTAGGAACACTAGTATCATATGAAATTCGTATTTGAACAAATAAACTAAGCAATTATGAGTGGCATAATGTTTAGCTTCAAGGGTGGAGTGTTGGTAGTGCGACACAAAGCAAGTAGGCAGATTGTATTCCATGTAAAAGATCGAAACCTATGTAAAAGCTGGAAACACTACAAAAAAATACACTTCTGTGATGATACGTGTTTATCACAGTAGGTCACGTTTTTTGTCATGCATGTACATCCATGACGATTTTATGACCGAATCAAGATAGTCATACCTGTGCTGTCGTAGAAGTGTTCCATGATATTACCAAAATTATCATCACGGAAGTGTCCACTTCCATGACGATAAATCGCGCGTCACAGAAGTGCTTTCGTCAAGGGTGACTGACACGTGGCATCCACCATAATGGAACGCCGTTAAGCTATCGGGTCAGATTTTGGATCCGATAACCCGTTAACAGCCCTGACCAATGGGAAATTTCCACGTGTAAAATTCTGATTGGCCGAAGGGAACACCTGTCAGCTCGTCAGTGGGCCAGATGTCGCCCATCCGTTGGAGGAGACATGCCTATGATACGTCGACACGTGGCTGGGCCCAACAGAGGCCCATATAGGTTAAAAAGGCCGACCCAGTCAAAGGCCCATAGAACTAATCAGGTACTAGTGGGCCAGCCCAATAAAGGCCCATTTACGGCCCGAAGCCAGATCTGGCCCGTTAATTGTTCACCCAATATTTGGGCCCATTTACGGCCCGAAGCCAGATCTAGCCCGTTAATTTTTCGCCCAATATTTGGGCCCATTTGCGGTCCGAAGCCAGATCTGGCCCGTTAATTGTTCGCCGAATATTTGGGCCCAACTACAGCCCAGTGACTTTTGGCCTATTAGAGGCCTGATGTAGACATGGGCCCATTTCAGCCCGGTGTGACTCTCGGCCTGGGAATGGCCCGTGGTGCCCATGGGCCATATATGGTCCGACGGGACATCGGGCCCACTAACGGCCCGTGCTAAAGGTGGCAACAGTTAAGCCCAACGTGACTTTGGGCCTATTAAAGGCCTGTCGCGTAATTCTGCCCGTTGATACCTGTACTAAGCTTTCGGCCTCTTAAAGGCCCATGATATCAGTGGGCCAACTAAGGCCCAAGATATGTTTCGGCCTGGTAACGGCGCGTGAGCTAACTGGGCCCAAAACGGCCCGGTCTACATTTCGGCCTGCTGAAGGCCCGTCGACGACTAGTGAAAATTGAGGCCCAACATGCATTTTGGCCTGCTAAAGGCCCGTGGTTTCATCTCGACCGTAACAGGCCAGTACAATATTCAGCCTGTTAATGGCCCAACGCTACCTGGGCCAAACTAAGCGCTGGGTCGACAAAAGGCCCAACTAAAATATAGGCGGTGTAAGTTTGGGCCTGGCACAATGTGTGAAGGCCCCATTCATTCGGGCCCAAGAAAGACGCAGGCCGGCCCAATTGTGGCCCGCTAAAAACCTGGCCCGTTAGAGTCGAATGTTTCGGCCCGGTCGACTACATCTGATTTTTTTTTTCAGATAGCGAATGACGGCAGTAACTAGTAGGAATTAAGAACAAACCTACTCTATACAATAAAGAAATTACGGCATAGTAACTAAGAATAAACCTACACTATACAATAAAGGATTTAAGGTATATTACATCCACTGGGCATCGAAGTTCACCACCAGTGATAATAAAGCGCAACAAAGAAACAGATTACAGAAATTGGGCACCATTGCATCGTAACAAAATAATACTGAACCAAGACCACTTCTAAGACAGTTCAAGAAAGGTTAGCCTTGCGGGGGAACTGCTGCGCAAGCTGCTGAGCAAGGCTGTGAGACCGGCCTAGCATGTCGGTCATAGCTTCCAGGTGTAGCTGTTTAGCGATGAGGTTCTCATTGGTGTTCTCCGCAATCTTTCTTAGAGATAGGACTTCAAGTCGAAGTTGAGTTGCAGAATGCCTTTCTGCTAGAACTTGGGACTGAAGAAGTCGAACTGATTCAGACAACGAGTTCTGTGAGCTTGTCTGACTATTAGTCTCAAGTAACTTGAACACTGCATCAAGACAAGACTTTGGGGTTGTCTCGCTATCTTCAAGATGTTTTTCCTTCTTTGCTGCAATATATGTTGGGTTTGTCTCACAACCTTCAGCAGACTTGTGCATGCCATCAGGCATATCACCCCTGAAATAAAGCAGAGAGATGACGTGTTTTGCACGTGTATAAACAAAGATGATAACTGTTCTATCAATTCTATCCAATTTCAAATTAGAAAATATAGAGTAAGTTCAAAATATCAATAGCATAATTTGACATTGTTCATAATGCGGGGAGCTTCACCACACTACTGGATTACCATGTCAACATAACAAGAATAGATGAAGGGCAAAGAAAATCAGTGTATATATTTTGGATAATGTGCATGGCATGTTGTTCATATCATCAGCCACATCAGTAAGATAAAACAGGAGATGACAAGGTGCAAATGTGGGATGCTTCACCACACACTGGATTATGGATCCACAAAACCAAGCATACATATAGGGAGTATTAAGTAATGTGCATGGTATGAATAAGGAATTTGGTTTTACAAGTAAAACTTAGAACTTATGGTTCTTACGAACATGCATTTTGGTAGAAACAGCAAACTAAACAGCAGTAAACGATAGGGAGTATGAGCAAATTAAACAGCAGTTGGGGATAAAGGCTTTAGAAGGACTGACTTACATTAACAGTTAACACCGGCTTTATAATGCCCTTCTCCATGTCAAGGGAAGGATAACTCAAGAATTTCAGCATAGAATCTTCTCCATAAGCATTGCCTGTACTCTACATTTCGTAGAGAGTAATTATAGATATGATAATACTGGAAGGGATAGAGGATAATGAAGATAAGATGCAGATTGATGCTACATAATCAACTACCAATCCGTGGAAGTACAAGCATTACAGGACAAAATGTACTTACAAGAGCAATGGGCTACACTTCTGCACTGGCATTGTCTGTGTATTCTACTTGTTGGTAAGATTAAATATAGATCTGATCATTTTTAGTAAATGGTGGGCGAGGGAGATAAGATGCAGAATGCTACAAAATGAACCAATCCCTCTTCCCATAATACAAGAGTGTTTTGAATACTGGTGTACTGTACAAAAAGTTCTTATATTATGGGACGGAGGGAGTACAGTGATAGACCATGTTCAGTCCTTACAAGAGGACTGCAGAGCTAAACCTCTTCAAAAGCATTGGGTTGATTCTAACTTTGTGTAAGAGTCCATACAGATCTTATAATGTCCACCAAATGGACGATTACGAGGCTAACATGTGCAGTGATGCTACATAATCAAACAACTATGAAAGTAAGTATGGTCATACAGGGCAAGAGGTACTCACAAGAGCAATGAAGTGTGCAGTATAGTCGCGAGATTCTGTGGTCCCTTGAGAACGAATGTTCTCCTGCTAACAGTTTTCGTACAAGTGAGACATTAAGGCAAATGCAGAAATGTAGTTCGAATTGTGATGTGATATCATAGACAGTACCTTACGCTGCAGCCGAGACCAATGGGTAACAAGATTATTCCAGTCAACGTCGGATAAATGTAGCACCGGAGACTTTACAGAAATTTCGTTCAGAGACTTGCCATCGAAGTGCGCTTGCCTTAGGTAGGAACGATACTTCATCAACGAGTGCTTGAAAAGTGCAACCAACCCTTGCTCGTCATCACAGTCCAGTTTGCTCCTCGCCTATTTAAAAGAATGAAATCTTGTGTCTTCTGTCAGCAGAAACATATGAAGCAATGACCATGAATAACATTAGTACATTACTTACGCGTAAGTTGCGGAGGAAGACTGGAAATTGTTCTGTGTCTGCGGTATAATCTTTCCATGAAGGAAAGATGCGCACAAAGTTCCTGACAACAACATAAGCTTCATCTTCTAAACTGGGAAGAAATGGAACATGGGTCCTATTTGCTGCAATTGGGGCTCTCTCTGGTTCGAAAAGGGATTTGGCAACTGGATTTGGTGTACTCTTTGCTGGAATGGGGGGTTTGCGTCGTACAGCTGGTGCTATGTCAACTGGCATAATCATCCTGTTTGCTACAGTTGCGGTCTGCTGAGTTGGGGCATCAGAAATGACCAGTGTAGTAGGGCTAGAGTCTGCTAGAGTTGGGGTGTTTTGTGGGTCAGGTGATATTGCAACTACACCTAATGGGCTATTTGATTTATCAGGTGCCACTAGCTTTTCCAAATACTTTGCTTGTGCTCCTCCACAATCAGCAATCGCCCTCTTCCTTTTGAACGTTTGATACACAAGAACAACATTTGAATGGATAAATATGGTATGATGACAGATGGAATATGTACTGAAAATGGATAGGCAGGGCGTATTCACATACACGATGTGTAAACTAAGCTAATGGCAGTTCAACAAAGTAGAAGGAGTGCAAAGCATCAGTTGCAAGATATGTGCGAGCAATGTAACCTTGGAAAGTTAGAGCAAGTACCTTGATGGGTGAATAAGATAGGGCATCTTCCTCTGACTCCTCCACTAGGGAGCTACATTGACTTAGGTCTCCCTCTAGCTCAGAATCACTGTTAGGATCATATTCTAAGCATGAATCTGTAGGTGGAGAGCGTTTGCATTGCATTGCATCCAGACTTGATTTCAGTCCCTTAATGCCAAGTTTGACAGCCATGGCATTGTTCCACTTTATTCTTTTCATGCGCGCAAGCTCATAATCATTATGATGCTGTTCAGAATTTGAGATTCATGAAAACATAAAAGGTAGTCAGATTATCTATGGAATGCATTGCAGATTCAACTCGGAGAGTGTCTCCCTATAAACCCCTGCATATGGAAAACTCACCTCCCCAACCGTGCTGACCAGACCACACACAGAAATACAAACCCCTTATGTCTCTATAACAGGCAAGCACACATTTCAAAACTGAAGTAGGAACATTAGGATCATATGAAATTTGTATTTGAACAAATAAACTAAGCAATTATGAGTGGCGTAATGTTTAGCTTCAAGGGTGGAGTGTTGGTAGTGCTACGTCTTGAGTTTGCGTTGGTTTTCCTCGAAGAGGAGAGGGTGATGCAGCAAAGTGTAGCGTAAGTATTTCCCTCAGTTTTGAGAACCAAGGTATCAATCCAGTAGGAGGCTCCTCAAAAATCCCACGCACCTACACAAACAAACTGAGAACTCGCAACCAACGCAATAAAGGGGTTGTCAATCCCTTCACGGCCACTTGCAAAAGTGAGATCTAATAAAGATAGTATGATAAGATAAATATATTTTTGGTATTTTATGAGATAGATGCAAAAAGTAAAGATGCAAATAAAGTAGATGGAAAGCAAATATGATAAGAGATAGACCCAGGGGCCATAGGTTTCACTAGAGGCTTCTCTCAAGGTAGCATAAGTATTATGGTGGGTGAACAAATTACTGTCGAGCAATTGATAGAAAAGCGCATAGTTATGAGATTATCTAGGCATGATCATGTATATAGGCATCACGTCCATAACAAGTAGACCGACTCCTGCCTGCATCTACTACTATAACTCCACACATCGACCGCTATCTAGCATGCATCTAGAGTATTAAGTTCATAAGAACAGAGCAACGCATTAAGCAAGATGACATGATGTAGAGGGATAAACACATGCAATATGATGTAAACCCCATCTTGTTATCCTCGATGGCAACAATACAATACGTGTCTTGCAACCCTTTCTGTCACTGGGT
The DNA here is from genome assembly GCF_002162155.2 of Triticum dicoccoides. Taxonomy (NCBI): domain Eukaryota; kingdom Viridiplantae; phylum Streptophyta; class Magnoliopsida; order Poales; family Poaceae; genus Triticum; species Triticum dicoccoides. The sequence goes on along the minus strand of NC_041393.1, from coordinate 427,581,477 downwards.
AAGAACACCGCAAGATTGAACCCAAAGCTAATCACTTCTCCCATGGCAAGAAAGATCAATCTAGTAGGCCAAACCAAACTGATAATTCGAAGAGACTTGCAAAGATAACTCAATTATACATAAAAGAATTCAGAGAAGATTCAAATATTATTCATAGATAAACTTGATCATAAACCCACAATTCATCGAATCTCGACAAACACACCGCAAAAAGAGATTACATCGAATAGATCTCCACAAGAGAGGGGGAGAACATTGTATTGAGATCCAAAAAGAGAGAAGAAGCCATCTAGATAATAACTATGGACCCATAGGTCTATGGTAAACTACTCACAACTCATCGGAAGGGCAAGGATGTTGATGTAGAGGCCCTCCATGGTTACTTCCCCCTCTGGCAAAGTGCTGACAAGGGCTCCAAGATGGGATCTCGCGGATATAGAAGGTTATGGCGGTGGAAATTGTGTTTTGTGGTGCTCCTGGATGTTTTCGGGGTACGTAGGTATATATAGGAGGAAGAAGTACGTCGGTGGCCGCCCGAGGGGCCCATGAGATAGGGGTGCGCCCTACAGGGGGGGTGCCCTCCTATCTCGTGGGGCCCTCGAAGCTTTCTTGACTTGCACTCCAGGCTCTCCGGATCAGATTTGTTCCAAAAATAATGCTCCCAAAGGTTTCATTCCCTTTGGACTCCGTTTGATATTCCTTTTCTTCGAAATACTGAAATAGGCAAAAAAATAGCAATATGGGCTGGGCCTCCGGTTAGTAGGTTAGTCCCAAAAATGATATAAATGTGTAAAATAAAGCCCATAAACATCCAAAAGGGGTAATATAATAGCATGGAACAATCAAAAATTATAGATACGTTGGAGACGTATCAAACATCCCCAAGCTTAATTCCTGCTCGTCCTCGAGTAGGTAAATGATAAAAAAGAAATTTTTGATGTGGAATGCTACCTAGCATAATTCATAATGTAATTTTCTTTATTGTGGCATGAATGTTCAGATCCAAATGAATATAAAATAAAAGTTCATATTGACATAAGAAATAATAATACTTCAAGCATACTAATCAAAGTAATCATGTCTTCTCAAAATAACATGGCTAAAGAAAGTTATCCCTACAAAATCATATAGTCTGGCTATGCTCACAAAGTATTTAATCATGCACAACCCCGATGACAAGCCAAGCAATCGTTTCATACTTTAATAATCTCAAACTTTTTCAACTTTCACGCAATACATGAGCGTGAGCCATGGACATAGCACTATATGTGGAATAGAATGGTGGTTGTGGAGAAGACAAAAAGGAGAAGATAGTCTCACATCAACTAGCATATCAACGGGCTATGGAGATGCCCAGTAATAGATATCAATGTGAGTGAGTATGGATTGCCATGCAACGGATGCACTAGAGCTATAAATATATGAAAGCTCAATAAAAGAAACCAAGTGGGGTGAATCCAACTTGCTTGCTCACCAAAACCTAGGGCACTTTTGAGGAAGCCCATCATTGGAATATACAAGCCAAGTTCTATAATGAAAAATTCCCACTAGTATATGAAAGTGACAACATATGAGATTCTCTATCATGAAGATCATGGTGCTATTTTGAAGCACAAGTGTGGAAAAAGAGATAGTAGCATTGTCCCTTCTCTCTTTTTCTCTCATTTTTTTATTCTTTTTTTCCTCTTTTTTTTTCTTTTTGGCCTTTCTCTCTTTTTTCTTTTTTTCTTTTTGTAAAGTCCAAAGTCTCATCCCGACTTGTGGGGGAATCATAGTCTTCATCATCCTTTCCTCACTAGGACAATGCTCTAATAATGAAGATCATCACACTTTTATAGATTTACAACTCAAAGCTAGAACAAGATATGACTCTATATGAATGCCTCTGGCGGTGTACCGGGATATGCAATGAATCAAGAGCGACATGTATGAAAATTATGAAGGTGGCCTTGCCACAAATACAATGTCAACTACATGATCATGCAAAAAAGCAATATGACAAAAGTAATGCGTGTCATATAAACGGAACGGTGGAAAGTTGCATGGCAATATGTCTCGGAATGGCTATGGAAATGCCATAATAGGAAGGTATGGTGGCTGTTTTGAGGAAGGTAAATGGTGGGTGTATGGTACCGGCGAAAGTTGTGCGGTACAAGAGAGGCTAGCAATGGTGGAAGGGTGAAAGAGTGCGTATAATCCATGGACTCAACATTAATCAAAAGAGCTCATATACTTGTTGCAAAAATTTATAAGTCATCAAAAACCAAATTACTACGCGCATGCTCCTAGGGGGATATATTGGTAGGAAAAGACCATCGCTTGTCCCCGACCGCCACTCATAAGGAAGACAATCAATAAATAAAATTGTGCTCCAACTTCATCACAAAGCGGTTCACCATACGTGCGTGCTACGGGAATCACAAGCTTCAACACAAGCATTCTTTAAATTCATAATCACCCAACTATCATGACATTAATATCACTACCTCCATATCTCAAAACAATTATCAAGCATAAAATTGATCATAGCATCCAATTCACTTTCTATGATAGTTTTTATTATACCCAACTTGGATGCTCATCATTCTAGGACCAACTTTATGATCATAGAAAATACCATGCTGTTCTAAAAGACTCTCAAAATGATATAAGTGAAGCATGAGAGACTAGCAATTTCTTCAAAATTAAGACACCACCGTGCTCTAAAAGATATAAGTGAAGCACTAGAGCAAAAACTATCAAGCTCAAAAGATATAAGTGAAGCACATAGAGTATTCTAGCAAATTCTAATCAAATAGGCTTCTCGCAAAAGGTGTGTACAGCAAGGATGATTGTGGTAAACTAAAAGCAAATACTAATATAATACACGACGCTCCAAGCAAAACACATATCATGTGGCGAATAAAAATATAGCTCCAAGTAAAGTTACCAATGAACGAAGACGAAAGAGGGGATGCCTTCCCGGGGCATCCCCAAGCTTAGGCTTTTTTCTATTCTTGAATATCTTGGGATGCCATGGGCATCACCAAGCTTAGGCTCTTGCCACCCTTTATTCCATAGTCCATAAAAGCTTTACCCAAAACTTGAAAACTTCACAACACAAAACTCAACAGGAAATCTTATAAGCTCCGTTAGTGAAAGAAAACAAAACCACCACATAAGGTACTGCAATGAACTCATTTTTTATTTATATTGGTGTTAAACCTACTGTATTCCAACTTTTTTATGGTTTATAAACTAATTTACTAGCCATAGATGCATTCAAATAAGCAAACAACACACGAAAAACAGAATCTGTCAAAAACAGAACAGTCTGTAGCAATCTGTAACTAACGCAAACTTCTGGAACTCTAAAACTCCTACCAAAATAGGAAGTCCTGGACAATTTGTCTATTGAACAGCATCAAAAAGAATCAACGCAAAATCACTTTCCTGTGATTTAACAAAATTATATTCGTGCGCGCAAAGTTTCTGTTTTTCAGCAGAATCAAATCAACTATCATCGTAGGTTATCCTATAGGTTCTACTTGGCACAAACACTAATTAAAAGGTAAAAACACATCTATCCGGAAGGTTGATGCAAGATTTATTACTAAACAGGAGCAAAAACTAAAAACATAAAGAAAATGTTGACACCAGATTTTGGCACGGTCAAGAACTTAATTAATATGTCCTCAAACGAAGAAGTGATCTACATAAAAAAGTTCCGTGTTGTCGATATAAATATCTTTGAAGTTTGGGTCATCGCCATCCGATCTCATCTCGAAGGCCGAAGTTGTGTTTGAAATACTGAGATTTTGTATTCAAAACACTATTCGGCTCATTACGCCCTCAAGACTGCCTCGTATGGAAAAATGATCTACACGGATTGTCTTCGTCTCGTCGAAACGATCGATTTCGACATAAAAATCGTTCCAATCCGAGTTCGTATGCAAAAGTTAGAGCCATCGGAATGTAGCCCTGCCAGGAGGCGAAGTATGGCGCGCCCACCAGACGCCATGTCTGATGGGTAGCGCGAGGGACGGGTGTTTTGCATCACAGTTCGTTTTGCGCGAGCTATTTAACCCTCAAGATGACCTCTGATAAAAAATCGTTCAACATGAAAGTTTTTCGTCTCGTCGAAATGGTCAAGATTGCTTTTGGACTCGTTTCCATCCAAGGTCGTTTACTGCCTTAAACATGACCCGCAAGGTGCAGCCAGGTTGTAAACCGAACCGTTTTGGAAAGTTCGGATAAAACCAGTCCGAATTTGACTAAGGTTTTGGACGTGAATTGATGCAATTTTATTGTAAGGAAAGCCTAGATAAATCCTTTTCTTGTCCGGGAAGTCCAGCCGCCTCTTATATATGTTGGGGGTGACAGCCGATTGAACGACACACAATCGATCAATTCATCTACCACTTTTTATCTTTTATCTTTTCTCCTTAACCCTAGTTCTTCTTCTCCTCGTTCTTCGTCTGTTCTTCTTGTTGTGGGGTGGCGAACCTCGAGGCCCTAGGGGCGATCAGGTCGACCTAGGGTAGGCCATAGCCGCCGCGCGCCCTGACGGGGTCCCTCCCGGGCGTGTGGGGTTTCAGGTCTTCAAAAGCACCCGCCGGATTCCTGCGTACCGCGCTTCCGGACGGGTCTCCTTTGATGTGAGCTGCGGTGTATCACCCTCGGCGTTGGAGGTACACGGTGACGTGTTCGTGTGCGAACACACTTTTTGGCGACTCCGCTGGGGAAAAAGATCAATCATCATTCTCATCCATCATGTCTGGCAACGACAAGATCCCGAAACCCTCAGAAATCGACGCCGATAACATAATCAAGCCCAATTTTGAGGAGTTATCGGAGGAACATCGCCAAGCATATGAGGAGTACAAGAAGGCACGTGAAGAGAAGGAGATGCAGGAGTTCCTTGATAAGTTCAAAAAGGATCGTCAAGGCAATATCACTCCAGTTGGAGAAATCAAGTTTCCTCCTCTTCATGATGAACAGGTTAAACCCTCTGTAAGTAATACCTTCTCTCCTAAGGTATGGGCTGAAATTGATAGTCGCATTACTAATAGCAATAATCTTTTATACCAAATTTTCTTGGAAAATAGTAATGCTAAAAATAGTGTGCCTCAATCATCTAGCGGTAATGTTGGTGTGCCTGTTACCGCAGAAATCCCTAGTCCAACTTTACCTATTTCATCGGCGTCCCCCGTGCCGATGAATTTTTATCCTAGCCCCACAAATCAAATTGTTGCTGCACCCATTAATCCTATCGTGAGTATGCCAAGTTCGGTGGTGACACCGAACCAAACCCTACCTACAAGAGCAAACACTATTAGATCACTGCCGAATTACAATTCGGCATGCATGGCACAATTCACACCTGCAACTACTAACCCTACTCCTCCTATGCTACCGCCACAAGTTTCATCGTCCACCGTGGATGATGGTCTAGCTAATCTTAGAGGGGAGATGGCTAAGATGCTCCGAGAGAATTTTGGAGTTGAATTACCAAGGAATCGTATTTATCAAAAGCCATATCCAGAATACTTTGATGCAATTCAATGCCCTCCGGGATATAAAACTCCAGATTTTGTTAAGTTTAATGGAGAGGGCACAAAAACCACCTGGGAGCATGTTAGTCAGTACTTGGAACAATTAGGCGAGGCAAGTTCACGAGATGAGTGGAGAGTACGTTATTTTCCTTTATCTTTAACCGGTACAGCTTTCTCGTGGTTTTCTGCCTTACCATCTGGTTCTATTACTACATGGTTTCACTTGGAACAAAAGTTTCATGATCACTTCTACAGTGGTGACAATGAGCTTAAACTATCCCATCTTACATCGGTTAAGCAAAAGTATGATGAATCGGTCTCCGATTATGTCAAAAGATTTAGGGATACAAAAAACTGGTGCTATAGTTTGGTGATAACCGAGAGAGATTTGGCTGATCTTGTGCTTAGTGGTTTGAGAACTCACATTAGAGAAAGGCTAGAAGGATACGAGTTTTTAAATATCAACCAAGTCTTGCAAAGGGCTTTGGCTCAAGAAAGCCGAAGCAAAGATCTTAAAGAGGTGCATAGATATAAAACTGATCGTCCTAAAATGAATATGGTTGAGTATGATAGTGACCACTCGGACAATGAGGGTGATATTTATGCTGCTGAATTTGTTTGGCCATCTAAGGCCAAACCATTTACTTGCAATGATTTAAAGCCGATTCATAAGAATCGTGATGAAGAGATGAAATTTACTTTCAACATTTAAGTGTGATAGAATATTTGATGCTTTGTTGCAAGCCAAGATTATTAGAATATCTCATACTTTACCGCCGTTCAAAGAACTGAAACGACGTGCTTATTGCAAGTATCATAATTCTTTTTCTCATGCTACTAATGATTGTAATGTTTTTCGACGACAGATACAATCGGCCATTAACGATAGACGATTGAATTTTTCTGAAATGCAAGTTGATAAGCAGCCTTTCCCAATGGACACCATGGATTTGGAGGGGAAGAAGATGTTAATTCGGCCCAACATAGACGAATCAGCTAATAAAAATAATATTGTCATTGGTGAGCCCAGGAAAAATGTGGAGAGCAACAAGGTCTTGGGGAGACAAGTTGTGCTTGACAAGCAACCCAATGGCAAGGAGGTAATCAAGATCACCATCAAGAATCCTACACTCGAGGGGCAATCACACGTGCAAGAGAACACTCATGTCAAATTTGTTAAGCCCAAGAGTCCAGAGGTTGGCAAATGGAAGACAAATGAATCTAAAGTGCAGCGCAAGAGACTCAAGCCAACTTTCGATATGCTGTTGTCCAAGTATGCCAATCAAGCGGCCGGTTCTAGCTCTAACCGGTCATCGAATTTGAAGCGCTGAAGATCACCTCCGAGGGAAGAATCTCATCATCACGCAAGGCCATATGGGTCATGGGCACCAAGACCATGGATGGTGCCGCCCCCTATGTGCCATACTACATGGGAGGCTTCAATGGAGGATGGGGGCCGCCCCCAATGGCCCCTTATGCTTTTCATCCGGGTTGGTCAGAACCAAGGAGGCCCGTTCATGAGAGACTTTCTTATCCCACACAAGGCCGTTTGAACAATGGTGTCAATTGGCCAATGCAATATAATCAAAAAAGGGTCAACCGGCAAGTGTGGCGTGCCAAATCACCAAGTGCTGAAATTTTAGAGCCTAGCAAGCAAAATGAGAAGAATGCTAGTGGTGAAACTATTACGATAGTGTCACGCCCAATATGCGACCCTATCCAAAAGGAACTCGAAGGTCCCACCAAGGATAGACCCGCATATTGAGACGCTTTTGCAAGGTGGATATCATTACGTCAACATTACATAATAGTGGGGATACATCCAATACATACAATGTCACACGAATACAACATCATCATACATAAGATCAACATCCGACTACGGATGACACACAAACAGAAGCTCAAACGACATCCACCCTGCTAGCCCAGGCTGCCGACCTGGAACCTATCCCCTGATCGAAGAAGAAGCAGAAGAAGAACTCAACGCAAGCAAGCATCGCTCTCGCGTCATGATCATCGCATAACCTGTACCTGCAACTGTTGTTGTAGTAATCTGTGAGCCACGAGGACTCAGCAATCCCATTACCATGGGTATCAAGACTAGCAAAGCTTAATGGGAAAGGAAGGGGTAAAGTGGTGAGGTTGCAGCAGCGACTAAGCATATATGGTGGCTAACATACGCAAATAAGAGCGAGAAGAGAAGCAAAGGAACGGTCGTCAAGCTAGCAATGATCAAGAGGTGATCATGAACACCTACTTACGTCAAACATAACCCAGAAACCGTGTTCACTTCCCGGACTCCGCCGAGAAGAGACCATCACGGCTACACACGCGGTTGATGCGTTTTAGTTTGGATCTGGTGTCAAGTTATCTACAACCGGACATTAACAAATTCTCATCTGCCACATAACCGCGGGCACGGCTCTCGAAAGTTTATACCCTACAGGGGTGTCCCAACTTAGCCCATGACAAGCTCTCGCGATCAACGAAGGAATAGACCTTCTCCCAGGAAGACCCGATCAGTCTCGGAATCCCGGTTTACAAGACATTTCGACAATGGTAAAACAAGACCAGCAAAGCCGCCCGGATGTGCCGACAAATCCTGATAGGAGCTGCACATATCTCGTTCTCAGGGCACACCGGATTGTCCAAACTTCCGGTAGGCAAGCCCAGAGTTGCCCCTGGTGGCCACCGGCGACTGACGGTTTGGACCAACACTCACAACGAGCACTGGCCCGGGGGGGTAAATAAAGATGACCCTCGGGCTCCGGAAACACAAGGGAAAAAGGGCTAGGTGAGGCAAATGGTAAAACCAAGGTTGGGCCTTACTGGACAAGTTTTATTCAAAGCGAACTGTCAGGGGGGTCCCATAAATCACCCGACCGCGTAAGGAACACAAAATCCGGGAACATAACACCGGTATGACGGAAACTAGGGCGACAAGAGTGGAACAAAACACCAGGCATAAGGCCGAGTCTTCCACCCTTTACCAAATATATAGATGCATTAATAATATAAGAGATATTGTGATATCCCAACATAACCCTGTCCACCATGGAGCAATCTTCAACTTCACCTGCAACTAGCAATGCTATAAGAGGGGCTGAGCAAAAGCGGTAACATAGGCAAACAGTGGTTTGCATAGGAAAGGTGTCAAAGGTTAGAGGTTCATGGCAATTTGGGATGGCTTGATAAACAGGTGATAGGTAGCGCAGCATAGCGATAGAACGAAACAACTAGCATAGCAATGATAGTAGTGAGATCCAGGGTAGCGGTCATCTTGCCTGAAATCCCGCTAGGAAGAAGAACGAGTCCATGAAGAAGATGAATCCACGAAGACGAACCACACGTAGACGAACGCGTCCTCACGATCGCAACGAAACGGGAACTATCGAGAAGAAGCACACAACATGGTAAACACACCACACATGAGCAAGACATGATGCACAATAAGCATGATGCATGACAAGGCTACATGAAGCTACTCACGGCAAGAGATGATGCAAACAAGAACAACACATCAAAGCAAGTTTAAATGAGGCCGGGAACAACATATAACAATTCCGGTAAGTCCTCATATGCAAATTTCGAAATTGGTCCAGAACTGAATAAACCTTATGTTCAAGTTGTTAAACAGCAAGTTAAGATGCACCAAGATGATCTACACGAAATTCTAGTCAAGTTACATATAAAGTTCATTAGATTCGGAGCTACGGTCTAGAAGATATGAGCAAAACAAGTTAAACATGGCATTGATGCAAAATGCACCCAAACATCAAGTAAACACCTCAAAACATGGATGCAACATGATAATATGAAGCTACATGCAAAATCAAGCAAGTTTCATATAGAGCACACTCAAAAACGAAGCAACGGTTCAACACACACACACTATACAAGATATGACAACAATCTGTCCATAACAGCAACTAGGCATATTGCAAGCATCAAAACAACAAGCTACAGCATCCCAACATAATAAACAAAGGCATGGGCATGAAGTACAGGTAAAGCACTACAAAACATGAACACTGAGCTATCTCCAGAAACCAATAGAACATGCTCAAAATGACATGGTAAGATTGCAAATAATAACAGTTTCAGACTTTGCAGAAATAACATCAGGTTGCAATGTTCAGAGCTATCAAACAATATGTTACAGGAACTTATCATGGCAAACAAAGGCATGACATGAATCTACTAAATGCATAGAACAAGAGTCCCTTACTGACCATGAGCCAAAAAGGATCAGAAGATATGATGGCACCCATGTAAACATGGCAAGATATATTACAGATTCATACATGGCAGGAACAACAATAAGTAGGCATGTTGGTGAGCTTGAACCACTCACCACAGAGCAATACATGGCATGGAAAGGCAACCAATAGTAAGAAGCCATGTTTATGAAGCTAAGCATGGCAAGATCAAGTTCATAGGATGCATGGATCACTAGGAAACAATCATGGAAACATTAAACTTAATGTTAACAGGCTGATAGCAACATTATCAAGCAACTTTGGAGCAAGATATGAACAATCTACAGCAATCTATAAATGCAACCAGGGGCATGAATGGATAGAGCAAGACATGTAGATCAAAACATGTTTATAGAGCATCTCCAGATTATGCATAGAATGATTAGTAGCAACATGTTTACATAGCAACAAAATATAACAGAATCTGTTTAGCAAAACAGCAACAGCAAGTACACTACTTAACAAGCTCGATTTACTCACCACAAGTCATTGCATGACAAGATAAGCATACCATCATCAAGAAGACATGTTTATGTAACCAACCAAGGTAAGAACAAGACCATAGCATGCAAGGATCAAATATAGCAACCTTGGCCAAATTGAAAAACATGTAAACAATCTGCCAGGAAACATTTTGAAGCAAAAGTAGAGCACTCAAATGACATGCTAGACTACTCCATAATTGCAAACAAGGGCACGAATGGATAGACAATAACCATATGTTCAAAACACCCTTACTGAAGTATCTCGAAATATGCATGGATCTCTCTGTAGCATCAAGTTTACATGGAATCAAAATAACAGCAGAACAGGGACGAAAATCAGCAATATCACGAAGCCTAGTTTGCATGCTTGTGCTAGTCACCACATTGATCACAAAAATACATGGCATACACCCCTGAAAAGATGGCATGGCATAGATCAAAACACATGTAGACATCAACCTCATAGGATGCACACATCAATCATGGCAAAAATGAGAAATGAGCAATTTATAACAGTTTCATCAGATTAACATCAACATGCACTCTTCCAACAGCATTTCGGGCATCAAGATGAGCTCAAATGAAAATGATGCAATGGAATGAAATGAAGTACTCGTCGAGACGAACAATTTGACATATTACACGCACGAAACGGAGCTACGGATGCAGAGATATGATGGCATGAACATGGCATGAAAATTACTGAAACTGGGGACTTGGATGATTTCGGGGTCAACCTTAGGTCTACCCAGATCTGGATCCGGGCATGTTTCCCGAGGTGGCGCCGGACTTGCCGGAGTTGGGCGGCGCTGGCGACGAGGGAGGAAGCCGGAGTGGGCACCGGTGGAGGAGGCCGGACGCGGGGGCGGCAGAGCTCCGGTGTGGAGCTCCCGGCGGCGCGGGCTCGGGCGTGCGGCACCGCGGCGGAGGGGCGCGGGGTCGCCAGCGGTCGCTGGGACGAGGAGGCGCCGGGGAGAAGCGGCGGGGTCG
>NC_041393.1:427508694-427569624 GCF_002162155.2 Triticum dicoccoides | reverse complement strand
GGTGGAGGACGGCGGCGGGGACACGTGGCGTGCCCGGATTGGCTAGGCGGCGGTGGCGGACGCGTCCGGACGGCGGCGGGCACGTCTGGCGGCGCGGAGGGGAGATTTTTAGGGTTTGGACCCGGAATTTGGACGGGGAGGACCTATTTATAGGTAGAGGGAGTTAGGAGAGTCCAAATGAGGAGCGGTTTTCGGCCATGCGACCGTGATCGAACGACCAAGAACATGGAGGGGAGTTTGCTGGGTTTTGGGCCACTTTGGAAGGGGTGTTGGGCTGCAACAAAAGAGGGCTTTACGGTTACCCGATTAACCGTTGGAGTACCAAACGAGCTCCAAATGGCACGAAATTTGACAGGCGGTCTACCGGTGCTATACCAAGGCCGCTTGACAAACCTCGGGCCATTCCGAGAAAGTTTAATACCCGCTCACAACGAGAGACAAAAGGGGGACGCCGGAGGACATAGGAGTGTCGGATTGCAAAACGGACAACGGGGAAAATGCTCGGATGCATGAGACGAACACGTATGCAAAATGAAATGCACATGATGACATGATATGAAATGCATATGATGACATGGCAAAGATGCAACACGCAAACAAATTACATGGCAACGACGGCGAATAACTGGCAGACACCTGGCGCATCGAATCCAGGGCGTTACAGATAGGCACTAAAGAATTAATAATCAAAGAGCCGATTATTGTTGATAATCCGGCTGATTCTAATAAAGATGTGGCTACGGTCCATCAAGGCCCCATGGCTAATGATCATGAAGCTAGCATAAGCAAGGCCAAGTCGAGGGATCCAAAATATACTCAGCCTAAGTGGTGTCCTTCCGGTCTGACCAAGGCGCAAAAAAGGAGATTGCAGCGCATGAGGAGTCATGAGAAGGAGGAACAAGAAACAGAAAATCTAAGGGATAAATTATTCAATGAAAGCCGTCCCATGGTACCCCCAAAACAAGTGTGGAGGCCAAAGCAAAAGGAAAACATTGCAGCTTCTGCATTGATTATAGCAACACCTACACCACCAACGGAGGACGATGCGGCTACTATTACATTGTCCACTTTGCCTACTACTTCCTCTTCCCTTGAAGATATTTTGGAGTCAGTGGACATGCTTGCAGAAGGAGATGAAATGCTTGATTATGAGTCTACACCAGTTCATGAAGGTATGGATATTAATATGGTGTATTACTTACCCGCTGAATTTCGTGCTATAGATGAAGAAGGGGAAGTAGCTCAGCTAGATTTTGGTCCTAAAAATGCTATATTCGAGAAGCCAAAAGAACCGGTGATGCACTTGAAGCCATTGTTCCTTAAAGGTCATATTAATGGATCGTCGGTTGCTAGAATGCTTATCGATGGTGGTGCTGTGGTGAATCTTATGCCATATTCGGTCTTCAAAAAATTGGGGCTGCGTGATGAAGAGTTAATAAAGACCAACATGGTGCTTAATGGATTTGAAGGCAAAGAGAAAACTGAAGCCAAAGGTGTGATGTATGTGGAGCTTACGGTGGGAAGCAAAACTTTGGCTACCGCATTCTTTGTCACCGAGGTGCAAGGTAACTACAATGTGATATTAGGCCGCAATTGGGTTCATGCGAACCAATGCGTGCCATCTACTATGCACCAGTTTTTGATTCAATCGGTTGATGATGAAGTAGAAGTCATTCATGCGGATAATTCGGCTTGTGTTGCTTTGGCCGATGCATCGGTGGATTGGCCACATCCCAATGCTACTTGCTTGACGGGGCGTGACTTATCAGAATATGATTTTCTTAGCACCACAAAAAGTGGTTTTGTGCCCATTTCTTTAAAGCCGGTTGGCGATAATCGGCTCCAAGGTATGATGTATTTAAATGGATCCTAACTCAGAGTGGTTACAAAAGCGTCTTGTAGAATATCGGTCCAATAAGAACAATATGTATGAGTCCATAGAAGAGTTAGATGATATGGATAAGTTAGGACAAGGTTTTACATCGGCCGATCCATTAGAAGAGATAGATATAGGAGATGGTTCAATTCCTAGGCCGACATTTGTAAATGAAAATTTAAGAGCCGAACATAAGGCTAAGTTGATCAAGCTATTGAAAGAATATGTTTGATGCTTTGCATGGGAATATCATGAGATGCCGGGTTTAAGCCGAGAGCTAGTGGAGCATCGTTTACCTATAAAGGCTGGTTTTAGACCATACAAGCAATCAGCCAGAACGTTTAATCCAAAAACGTATGACCGGATCAAGGAAGAGATCGGTCGTTTGCTTAAAGCTAATTTTATTAGACCTTGCAGGTATGCCGAGTGGATTTCTAACATTGTACCAGTAGAGAAGAAAGGCTCTGGCAAGTTGAGGGTGTTCATTGATTTCAGAGATTTGAATAGAGCTACACCTAAAGATGAGTATCCCATGCCAATAGCCGATATGCTTATTAATGATGCTTCTGGACATAAGGTCATTAGCTTTCTTGATGGTAATGCGGGGTATAACCAGATTTTTATGGCCGAAGAGGACATGTCCAAAACGACTTTTTGATGTCCTGGTTTTCTTGGTTTATTTGAGTGGACAGTGATGACCTTTGGATTAAAAAATGCCGGTGCCACGTATCAAAGGGCTATGAATTTAATTTTTCATGATTTACTTGGTGTTATACTTGAGGTTTATATTGATGATATTGTTGTCAAATCGGATGCTTTTGAATCTCACTTAGCCGATTTGCATTTGGCTTTTGAAAGAATGAAGAAATATGGGCTGAAAATTAATCCTTTGAAGTGTGCCTTTGGTGTATCGGCTGGGAAGTTTCTGGGTTTCATTATTCACGAAGATGGCATGGAAATTGATCCCAAAAAGATAGAAGCTATACAGAAAGTAGAGACTCCAACATGCAAGAGAGATATGCAAAAATTCCTTAGCAAGGTCAATTATTTGAGGAGGTTCATAGCCAAGCTATCAGGGAAGGTTGATGCATTTACTCCTATCCTTCGGTTAAACAATGATGTTGATTTTACTTGGGGGAAAAAACAGCAAGATGCATTTGATATATTAAGAAATATTTGTGCACTCCTCCGGTTATGAAAGCGCCCAGGCACAGGGAGCCATTTAGACTTTACATTGCAGCGGAGGAAGGTGTTATTGGTGCTTTTTTGACTCAAGAGACCGAAGGAAAGGAGCATGCTATTACTTATTTGAGCCGACGGTTATTGGACGCCGAGACAAGGTATACATTTATTGAGAAACTATGCTTATGCTTATATTATGCTTGCTCAAAATTAAGACATTATCTAGTGCCTAGTACTTGCATTATAGCTTGTCAAACTGATGTCATCAAATACATGTTGCATAGGCCAATTCTTAGTGGTAGAATTGGCAAGTGGGCTTATGCTTTAATTGAATATGATTTGGCTTATGAATCTATGAAATCCATGAAAGGCCAAATTGTTGCTAATTTTATTGTTGAGCATCGGATTGATGACAAGCATGATATTGATATAAACCTTGTCTCATTAGTACCATGGAGATTATATTTTGATGGTTCAGTGTGTAGCAATGGCCAAGGTGTTGGTATTGTTTATATATCTCCTCATGGTGCTGTTTTTGAAGCCTCATGCCGCTTAGAATACTTTTGCACAAATAATCAAGCCGAATATGAAGCATTGTTATTCGGCTTAGAGATGTTGCTTGCCATAGGTGCTACACATATTGAGGCTTTTGGTGATTCGTTATTAGTAGTGCAACAAATATCCAAAGTCCTTGAATGTTTTGATGAATCACTTAATGTTTATCTTGATAAATGTCTAGATATAATTTTAGATTTGGATTATTTTAGCATTGCTCATATATCTAGACATGACAATTGGAGAGCAAATGAGTTGGCACAACAAGCATCCGACTATCATGTTGATCGTGGCATGTTTCATATTTCTCAAAGGCCGATGTCTAGTCTTGCCAACATAGGGGAGGCCGAACCGGAGCCCACCGTTTCGGCCACTAATGAAAAATTTAATGCAGGAGAAAGTCAAGACTGGAGGAAACCCATTATTGATTATTTGTGTGATCCTAGTAAAAGGGTGGATAGGACTGTTTGGCGTATGGCTTTCAAATACACAATGAGAGATGATGGTCTCTATCGCCGAACGGTTGATGATGTTCTTTTAAAGTGCCTGGACGAGGACCAAGCAAGAGTTGCTATGGGAGAAGTCCATGAAGGTATTTGTGGCACTCATCAGTCGGCTCCCAAGATGAAATGGCTATTACGACGTGCTGGGTTTTATTGGCCGACGATGGTTAATGATTGCTTCCGGTATTATAAAGGATGTGAAGCTTGTCAAAAGTTTGGTGATATTCAGTTAGCTCCCGCTACTATGTTACATCCTATTATCAAGCCGTGGCCTTTTAGAGGTTAGGGATTAGACTTTATTGGAGAGATTCATCCTTCTTCTTCAAAGGGGCATCGATTCGTGTTGGTGGCGACTGATTATTTCACTAAATGGTCTGAAGCAATACCACTCAAAAATATGACGCATACAGAGGTAATTCAATTCATAACTGAGCATATTATTCATAGATTCGGCATACCGCAAACATTAACTACGGACCAAGGTTCATCCTTTATGTCACATCAAGTCAGAGAATTTGCCGAATCATATAAGATAAAGTTGCTCAATTCCTCTCCATATTATGCCCAAGCCAATGGACAAGCTGAGTCTAGTAATAAAATATTAATCAAGCTCATCAAGAAGAAGATTGAGGATCCAAGGAGATGGCATGAGCTACTGTCCGAAGCTTTGTGGGCACACAGGATCTCAAGGCATGGTGCTACAAAGGTAACTCCGTATGAGCTCGTATATGGTCAAGAGGCAGTTTTACCAGTGGAAGTGAATTTGAATGCTTTGAGAATAGCTAAACAAAATGATTTATCGGCGGTGGACTTCTATAACTTGATGATGGACAATATTGATGAAGTCGATAAACGTTTGTCTGCTTTGAATGCCATAGAGAGAGATAAGTTGAGGGTGGAAAGACCTTACAATAAGAAGGTCAAGTTGAGGAATTTTCAAGTTGGCGATCTTGTGTGGAAGGTGATTCTACCAATTGGTTCAAAAGATAGAAAATTCGAGAAGTGGTCTCCAAGTTGGGAAGGTCCTTTTAAGATTACAAGAGTGGTTCCCGGAAACTCATATTTGGTGGAATCCGTACAAGGCATATTATTACCTCGAGCTCTCAATGGCAAATATTTAAAGAAATATCACCTAAGTGTGTGGCAAGAAGCCTAGATAGGCAATGGCCGATATATTCACTATCGTCCTAAGAAAGACATGGCCGATAAATAACTATCGCCCTTAGCATAAACATGGCCGATATATAATTATCACCCTAAGAAACTGTAAATGGCCGATGGAGTGTTGACATCGTCCTGAGAACAAACATGGTACAAGTTATTTTTCAGCAGAATCAAATCAACTATCATCGTAGGTTATCCTATAGGTTCTACTTGGCACAAACACTAATTAAAAGGTAAAAACACATCTATCCGGAAGGTTGATGCAAGATTTATTACTAAACAGGAGCAAAAACTAAAAACATAAAGAAAATGTTGACACCAGATTTTGGCACGGTCAAGAACTTAATTAATATGTCCTCAAATGAAGAAGTGATCTACATAAAAAAGTTCCATGTTGTCGATATAGACATCATTGAAGTTTGGGTCATCGCCATCCGATCTCATCTCGAAGGCCGAAGTTGTGTTTGAAATACTGAGATTTTGTATTCAAAACACTATTCGGCTCATTACGCCCTCAAGACAGCCTCGTATGGAAAAATGATCTACACGGATTGTCTTCGTCTCGTCGAAACGATCGATTTCGATATAAAAATCGTTCCAATCCGAGTTTTTATGCAAAAGTTAAAGCCATCAGAATGTAGCCCTGCCAGGAGGCGAAGTATGGCGCGCCCCACCAGACACCATGTCTGATGGGTAGCGCGAGGGACGGGTGTTTTGCGTCACAGTCCATTTTGAGCGAGCTATTTAACCCTCAAGATTACCTCTGATAAAAAATCGTTCAACATGAAAGTTTTTCGTCTCGTCGAAACGGTCAAGATTGCTTTTGGACTCGTTTCCATCCAAGGTCGTTTACTGCCTCAAACATGACCCGCAAGGTGCAGCCAGGTTGTAAACCGAACCGTTTTGGAAAGTTCGGATAAAACCAGTCCGAATTTGACTAGGGTTTTGGACGTGAATTGATGCAATTTTATTGTAAGGAAAGCCTAGATGAATCCTTTTCTTGTACGGGAAGTCCAGCCGCGTCTTATATATGTTGGGGGTGACGGCCGATTGAACGACACACAATCGATCAATTCATCTACCACTTTTTATCTTTTATCTTTTCTCCTTAACCCTAGTTCTTTTTCTTCCTCGTTCTTCGTCTGTTCTTCTTGTTGCAGGGCGGCGAACCTCAAGGCTCTAGGGGCGGTCAGGTCGACCTAGGGCAGCCCATAGCCGCCACGCTCCCAGACGGGGTCCCTCCCGGGCGTGTGCGGTTTCGGGTCCTCAAAAGCACCCGCCGGATTGCCTGCGTACCGCGCTTCCGGCCGAGTTTCCTTCAACGTGAGCTGCGGTGCATCACCCTCGGCGTTGGAGGTACACGCTGACGTGTTCGTGTGCGAATAGAAAAATTGGGTTGCCTCCCAACTAGCGCTATCGTTTAACGCCCCTAGCTAGGCATAAAAACAAAGATAGATCTAACGAGTGCCATCTTTGGCACTAGGTTCATAAGTAGCACGCATGATAGATTCATAAGGTAATTTGACTTTCTTTCTTGGAAAGTGCTCCATGCCTTTCTTTAATGGAAATTGGAATCTAATGTTCTCTTCCTTCATATCAATAATCGCACCAATCGTTCTAAGGAAAGGTCTACCAAGAATAATAGGGCAAGAAAGACTGCAATCTATATCAAGAACGATAAAATCTACAGGCACCAAATTTCTATTTGCAATGATAAGAACATCATTGATCCTTCCCATAGTCTTTTTAATGGTGGAATCCAGAAGGTGCAAATTTAAAGAGCAATCATCAAGATCATGGAAACCTAGAATATCACATAAAGTTTTCGGAATCGTGGAAACACTAGCACCCAAATCACACAAAGCAAAACACTCATAATCTTTAATTCTAATCTTTATAGTAGGTTCCCACTCATCATTAAGTTTTCTAGGTATAGAAACTTCCAAATTAAGTTTTTCATCATAAGATTGCATCAAGGCATCAACAATATGTTTGGTAAAAGCTTTATTATGACTATAAGCATGAGGAGAATTAACAACAGATTGCAAGAAGGAAATACAACCTTTTAAAGAGCAATTATCATAATCAAATTCCTTGAAATCCGAGATAGTAAGTTCAATATTATTAGAAGTAGAGGATTCTCCAATCTCGCTTTTACCAATTTTAGCATCAAGATCTAAAGACTCCAAATTTTTGGGACGCCTTCTAGGCAAAGTTGATTCATCACACTCCCATAATCATCAAAATTCATATTGCAAAACATAGATCTAATCGGAGATGCATCAATAACTTTAAGATCCTCATCATTATTTTCGTGGATACTAGAAGAACACGCTTTTATAAAGCTTTCTTTTTTAGCACGCAATCTAGCGATTCTTTCCTTGCACTCGTCAATGGAAATTCTCATTACTTTGAGAGACTCATTGATATCATGCTTAGGAGAATAAGATCCAAGTTTAAGAGAATTAACATCAAGCGAAAGTCTATCAACGTTCCTAGCCAAATCATCAACTTTGAGCAATTTTTCTTCAAGCAAAGCATTAAAATTCTTTTGAGAAATCATAAATTCTTTCACACTATTCTCAAAATCAGAGGGCATCTTATTAAAATTACCATAAGAATTATTGTAGGAATTTCCATAATTATTAGAGGGATTGCTAGGGAACGGTCTAGCATTAAAATTTCCTCTATAAGCATTGTTTCCAAAACTATTCCTACCAAAAAATACACATCCATAGATTCATTATTATTCTCAATCAAGGAAGACAAAGGCATATCATTGGGATCAAGAGGAGTATTTTTAGTAGCAAACATCTTCATAAGTTCATCCATCTTTCCACTCAAAACATTGATTTCTTCTATAGCATGCACTTTTTTACTAGAAGATCTTTCGGTGTGCCATTGAGAATAATTAGCCATAATATTATCAAGCAATTTTGTAGCATCTCCTAACGTAATTTCCATAAATGTGCCTCCCGCGGCCGAATCTAAGAGATTTCTAGAAGCAAAGTTCAAACCGGCATAAAATTTTGTATGATCATCCATAAATTCAAACCATGAGTAGGGCAATTGCGAAGCATCAATTTCATTCTTTCCCAAGATTGGGCAACATGATCATGATCAAGTTGTTTAAAATTCATAATATCGTTCCTAAGAGTGATGATCTTAGCGGGAGGAAAATACTTAGAGATAAAAGCATCTTTGCACTTGTTTCAAGAATCAATACTATTTTTAGGCAAAGACGAAAACCAAACTTTAGCACGATCTCTAAGTGAAAACGGAAATAACTTCAATTTGACAATATCATTATCCATATCTTTCTTGTTTTGCATATCACACAAATCAACAAAATTGTTTAGATGAGTAGCGGCATCTTCACTAGGAAGGCCGGCAAATTGGTCTTTCATAACAAGATTCGGCAAAGCGGTATTGATTTCACAAGACTCAACATCATTAAGAGGAGCAATCAGAGTACTAAGGAAATCATTATTATTGGTATTCGAGAAGTCACACAACTTGGTATTATCTTGTGCCATGGCAACAAGTAATCCAACACACAAGCAAACAGAAAAACGGCAAGCGAAAAGAGAGGAGGAGATTGGGAAAGAGAGGGCAAATAAAACGGCAAGGGTGAAGTGGGGAGAGGAAAACGAGAGGCAAATGGCAAATAATGTAAATGCGAGGGAGATTGGTTTGTGATGGGTACTTGGTATGTCTTGACTTGAGCGAAGACCTCCCCGACAACGGCGCCAGAAATCCTTCTTGCTACGTCTTGAGCTTGTGTTGGTTTTCCTCGAAGAGGAGAGGGTGATGCAGCAAAGTGTAGCGTAAGTATTTCCCTCAGTTTTGAGAACCAAGGTATCAATCCAGTAGGAGGCTCCTCAAAAGTCCCACACACCTACACAAACAAACTAAGAACTTGCAACCAACGCAATAAAGGGGTTGTCAATCCCTTCACAGCCACTTGCGAAAGTGAGATCTAATAAAGATAGTATGATAAGATAAATATATTTTTGGTATTTTATGAGATAGATGCAAAAAGTAAAGATGCAAATAAAGTAGATGGAAAGCAAATATGATAAGAGATAGACCCGGGGGCCATAGGTTTCACTAGAGGCTTCTCTCAAGGTAGCATAAGTATTACGGTGGGTGAACAAATTACTGTCGAGCAATTGATAGAAAAGCGCATAGTTATGAGATTATCTAGGCATGATCAGGTATATAGGCATCACGTCCATAACAAGTAGACCGACTCTTGCCTGCATCTACTACTATTACTCCACACATCGACCGCTATCCAGCATGCATCTAGAGTATTAAGTTCATAAGAACAGAGCAACGCATTAAGCAAGATGACATGATGTAGAGGGATAAACACATGCAATATGATGTAAACCCCATCTTGTTATCCTCGATGGCAACAATACAATACGTGTCTTGCAACCCTTTCTTCACTGGGTAAGAACACCACAGGATTAAACCCAAAGCTAAGCACTTCTCCCATGGCAAGAAAGATCAATCTAGTAGGCCAAACCAATCTGATAATTCGAAGAGACTTGCAAAGATAACTCAATCATACATAAAAGAATTCAGAGAAGATTCAAATATTATTCATAGATAAACTTGATCATAAACCCACAATTCATCGGATTTCGACAAACACACCGCAAAAAGAGATTACATCGAATAGATCTCCACAAGAGAGGGGGAGAACATTGTATTGATATCCAAAAAGAGAGAAGAAGCCATCTAGCTAATAACTATGGACCCGTAGGTCTATGGTAAACTACTCACAACTCATCGGAGGGGCAGGGATGTTGATGTAGAGGCCCTCCATGGTTGCTTCCCCCTCCGGCAGAGTGCCGACAAGGGCTCCAAGATGGGATCTCGCAGATACAGAAGGTTACGGCGGTGGAAATTGTGTTTCGTGGCGCTCCTGGATGTTTTCGGGGTACGTAGGTATATATAGGAGGAAGAAGTACATCGGTGGCCGCCAGAGGGGCCCCCGAGACAGGGGGCGCGCCCTATAGGGGGGCGCCCTCCTATCTCGTGGGGCCCTCGGAGCTTTCTTGACTTGCACTCCAGGCTCTCCGGATCAGATTTGTTCCAAAAATAACGCTCCCGAAGGTTTCATTCCCTTTGGACTCCATTTGATATTCCTTTTCTTCGAAATACTGAAATAGGCAAAAAAACAACAATATGGGCTGGGCCTCCGGTTAGTAGGTTAGTCCCAAAAATGATATAACTGTGTAAAATAAAGCCCATAAACATCCAAAAGGGGTAATATAATAGCATGGAACAATAAAAAATTATAGATACATTGGAGACGTATCAGTAGTGCGACACAAAGAAAGTAGGCAGATTGTATTCCATGTAAAAGATCGAAACCTATGTAAAAGCTGGAAATGACACTTTCTTTCTATACAATGCAGTGTTCGTTACCCACACATGATGGAAAAGATCACATAGAGAAATACTATTCACTCATGTCTACGGTTCCAGTATTTAGAAACAGGGTGGTCCATCCTAAAAGAATATTGACAACAAATATGCAAAGGCAAGCATTGATGTAGTGAATCAATCATTTACTTGTGAGCTTATTAGGACAAGTATGCAAAATTGTAACTGCAGTAAGAGACCGTCCAAAATCTGAATGAAGAAGTTTGTCTAGCACTTATTGTTTGCAATTAATCGACGTGAATAATTGGATATTATATCGAATGAGTAAGAAAGACAAGTAAATTTGTCAACAAACCTGGCTTGCAGTAGTAATCTGGGTCAATGTCACTACGACCAACAATCCAAAATGACTAGTTTCTATTCCAAGGGCCGGAATTTTGAAAACCCTGTGAACTTTAGAGGTACTAAAGATTACCGAAATACATCTGAACCATTAAGTGTAGGTAGCACTGAGCACACAACAAACCCTAATGACAGTCCTGCCGAGTAATGAATCAATTAGAAAATGGGTAATTAGGAGTGGCTGCTAAGTGTTGAGGACGCATCTCAGGATAAATCGGGTTGTCTTGGTGGGTGTTGCACGCCTGAGCCCTGAACGGACTAGGAAGGTAGGCACGGAGGCGCGCCCGGGCAGCGGTGACCATGTTGGGCGAGCGGCTCCTGGCCTCCTGTTAGTCCGGCGTCTCCTCCTAGAGTCATGCCGTCTGGGGATGGCAAGTCGCCGGCGAGGCAGGCGGCTGGGTGCGAGTAGAGATCAGAAGCGCGCAGCAGAACAGAGGGGAATTGGGGCCTAGGATGACTCAAAATCTCAGGGTGGGCCGGCCCACCATGGGCACCCTGTAGAGATACACACCTGAGCAGCAAACATGCATTTTCGAAACTAATTTAGGAACATTTAGCTGACCAATTAAACAACTCTGTTTTAATAATATCAGATTTATATTTGAACATCTAAGCTTGTTTAGCTTGATGGTTGGAGCAGTGTTATTATGACATGAAGCACGTATTCTGATCGTATAGTGATCATAAAAGGGGGAAACTCTAAGCATATTTTTTTAGCAAAAGAGGGTTTCCCCTCCGATTTTGGTTAAAGAAACCACCACGGAACCAACATGATCAATTAAACCCTAAGCATGATCAATTAAACCGTATTATGGCTGTGCCATGGCAGATTTGAAGCTGCAAACTAGAGAAATGATATTTAGCATCCATTGTTTGCTTCGAACTAAGAACTAAATTCTAAGAGCTGAAGAGAAAGTGGAGTAACCAAGTTAAGATCTATTTTCTGGTTGAGATCAAAAAGTTGAGGAGATATGAAGTACCACCTCTCTTGCGGCGCCGTGTAGGCATCGGGGGTGCAATGGCTGTTGGTGGCGTTGAAGCAGATCTGCGACGGTAGACGGGTGCATCGGGGGATAAGTCCCATTGCGGTGGAAGAGAAGGTCGTGTGAGCGGCCCCGACAAAGAGGACGACGGCGCCGATGAAGCGAGAGGACGCGATGCAAGGCTATTGGTCCATCGTCGTGGATGAGAAAGGTCCATATCTAGCAGTGGACGACGCGGTCTTGGTAGGCGCTCCGGCATGGTGGAGGACGGTGGCGATGGATGTGGTGGAGGATGGCGTCCATGGATGGGGTGGCGGACGGACGCTGGTGTGGGGATGGGGTGTTCTAGCGCGGATGGTGTATGAATGGGAAAATGGAGGGAGAGGTATGGGGAACCATGTTTTTGGGACGCGCCTATCTGAAATATGGGAAAGTTACAAACTTAGCCCCCGTTTAAAATTTGGATGTCTCGTCGATTGGGGATAGGACGGTAATCTCGCATCTCACCAATATTTGCCCAGAGCGATTTCGGGCGAGGAGAGGGTGGTTGGCGCCCATGGTTAGCGCCCACGGTGTATGAATGGGGCTGACAGGTAGGGCGGTTGTGTCACGTCTGAGTGAAGTTACAAATCTTCTCCAATTGAAAATATTTGCCTACATCGATTTCGGCCAAGTCGAGTTTGTTTTGCCGCCCACCGTGTATGAATGGGGAATGGAGGGAGAAACAGAGGTCTTTCAGACAAGCTTGAATCAAATGTGTTTTGCCGCCCATGTTTGACGCCCATCGTGTCGGAATGGGATCAGAGGCGGTCGTGTCACGTCTAATTGAAGTTACTAACCTACCCCTATTTAGAGCAGTGGAAATCGGGCTGATGGATTGTCCGTGTAATGGGTAGACAGTAATTCCCATCTCCCAAACACTTGGCTTCGGGCAGCCGATGTGGGAGTGGACATTTTGCTGCTTCTTTCGAATTTTGGGACAATAAGCATCCACGTTTACCCTGGCAACTAAATTCGAGTCCATTTTGTATTCCTATATGAATCTTTATAAATCATTCTATGTGTTTTTATATATCTTCAAAAGGACGACAAAGATGTATTCCACTGTCATATATGAATATGGTTTACAAATGCCGATACTCAAATTCAGAAACTAGAATCCAGTTTAAGGTGAATTCGAATATTTGGAACACTTCATGTCCAACTCAAATGTCACACGCAACATAATGTGTACTCCCATTTAGATATGTACACAAGTGATGTATCAAGATTCAAATACCGAGTCAATCAACCAAGAATGTACAGAATAATAGACATATAAACACTTATAGAGTATATGGATCAATAATATCAACTAACATACATAAGCCAGGCCTCTGTACTTTTTTTGGCTACAACAGCATCCTTTTTCTAGCCAGCATCTTGGCCCTTTCCGATGCGTGCCACTTATGGTCCATCTAAACTACCACTATTGTTGAATGCACATTCAGCCAGATTGGCATATTTGTAGGTCTGGCACAGCAATCCAAATGAAATGTCTCCGAGTCTTATCAATTAATACAGACTTGTGCTCAAATAAAATTACAAACCAAAAAAAACAATTATTACATGATCTCTAAAACAAATGGTTTGATTGATTACATGAACAGACAACACAAAGGTTATTCAACTATGGAAAGAACATTTCACCTATGATTTACCAAGTAGGAATTTAATTTCCTTTTTTCCTTCAGGACCTTAACAATCTGGTTAGTCTTAGCTTGCTTCGTTTTGAAATCCACCAAATATTTAATGGTTGTCTTGAGTACTGCTTGTGATTGTGCTGTTTGCTTCCTCAACATGTCAAATTCATCTCTAAGTGCAGAAGTAGAATCTCTTTCTACCACTAGTTTAGCCTCTAGAGCATCAGCAGTTGGCAATTTATAATGCACGATTGGGCCGGTGCCACTGCTGTGGGATGATGCAATGTCCATGGGGACCTCGCTCTTTGATCTTGGGCTAACCTGTTTTGCCATTAAAGTTCCAATTGGATTCAGAAAAGTTGAAGTTAGCAAAACATCTCAACTGGGAGTTATAACAGCAAACCAGTTAAACAAACAAGGAATTAAAGAGTTTCAATTGGATGCTGAAAAGTAGTTATTAACATCATTGTAACCCGCTGTTGTAGCAGCAAAGCAGTTAAACAAACAAGTAGATATTTAAGTTAAGGCAAACAGGTAATTCTTAACAGTAAGTATCAAACACATAGAGAGGCCCAGTCTACAATATGATTAATAGGCTGTGCCATTATGTAATCAGTAGCAAACTAAATTAAGCCAAGCAACGTAATTGAACAATTTTGCAATAAGTGGCTAACTAAAATTCCGAGAAGCATGTAACTGAACTTACGCTAGTTCTTTGTACAGGCACACTGCAACTTCTTTTTCGCTTACAAGGTTATACGAAGGAGTCCATGGCATAAATTGCTTGGATACGCAGTCCCAATACTTCTTTCTTCCCACACTGCATGGGTAAGTCGAATGGTTAATCTGGTAAGATGGTGCGTCCTTGATATGTTATATGAGGACGTGTAGTTAGACTAGTTGTAGCCAAACACATCACACTGGCTTTTACTGTATATTTCATGCGATTACTTTTGGCATATCGAGATCTAAGCGATCTACAATAGGATGAAAATACTAGCATCCTTCACATTATTGGTGAACTCAGTTCATAGAAACAAGCAATTCAACCATTCTGTGAGTAAATCAAAAGCGCCACTGGAATATTTTTCACTATCCAATCATACACGCAAAAAGGGGCGACGCCACCATAGGGGCTAGTATGGGTGGCCGCCTTAGGTGGCTGGAAAGTGCGCACCTAGTTTGAGTCGTCCAGGTTCGCCCATGCTAGTTTTGTTTGTCCCAACGCACGAGCAGGCAATGTAAAAATGAAGAAAAATGATTCACTTTGGATGGGCCAATAACATAAGTGCAAGGCAGGCCCTATAGCAGGCTCGCGGCCCAAACGAGCGCCTCCCATATCGATCGACAGCAGGAAAAATCCCAATTCATTCGCTCCAGCCTCCAGTCTGGTTCGCTCCTAACCTAGCCGCCGCTGGACAGACCGACACAGCACTTCCTCGCGCCCTCATTGGAGGGCGGTCGCCGGGCTTCAAGCGAACGGAAGGAAAAGAAGATGAAGATCCAACCCTAGGTGTAGCCTGTGCGCGAGGCAGTGGCGGCAGCACGGGCATGGCATCGAGCTTGCGCAAACGGATAGTCGCAGCTTGCAAGAGTAGCATGCGCAACGAGCAGGTACATCACATTCCTGATTATATCTAATTCAACTCTTCAATTTCTGGCCAATAGTTAAACCTGACGGTGTTGTAAAACTGCTTGTATGTAGGGAATCTATGAGAAAATGAAACCAATTTCTACTTATTTTATAACTCCCCCAATCAATACTGAACTGACTGGATCTGATGTATCTAATCAAGTTTCTGGTGCAAACATACAAGCTCATGTTGTTCTTGAGCCTGAAGTGTCTAATGAACAGACTGCTAATGAAGGATTTGATGCAAACATTTTACATGCTCCTGGTGATGAACATATAGTGTCTAATGAGGGATCTAATGCAAGCATTTTGCAAGCTCATTGAAGGATTTAGTGTCTAATGAGGATCTACTATGTTGAGAGAGACAGAGATTTGCAGGCATTGATGACAAGCAAATTATAGTGCATTTTCATAGCTTGAGGAAACATCGAGGCCATCTACCAGAAAGTCCCCATATCATGACAACATAGCATAAATACTTTTCTAATCTGTTGTTTGAAACTATTGGCATACTTGTGCACGATAAATATATTGATATGCAGTTTGCGCACTGGTTATACGTGCAATTACACTTCAATATTTTCAGCCAGAGAACGAATAATTCAAGCATGTACAGACCATGTTTGTAGTCCTTGTACACCATGTTGAATTTTGTGTTTTTTGGTGCTTGCATCATTTAGTGTTTATAATCTGAACTACTTTGGATCATTAGCTGGTTTTCAAAGTGCATGTAGCTTCACATTTCTCAAGTTATGTTGATTTCCGGAGTGCAAGTGCCTTCGTATTTTTTAAGTTAAATGTTCGCCCCTGGTAACTTGAATTCGTGGATCAGCCACTGCACACAAATCATACACGAATGCCAGTACGAATTAAATGAAATGCAGGGACTTACGCTAGCTCGTTGTACAGGCTCACTGCAGCTCTGCTTGCACTTGGGATGTTCCATGTACAAGTCCATGTTACCACTTGCTTGGATGTGCAGGCCTTGTGCTCCTTGCATCCCCCTCTGCATTTTTGACACAGTGAATGGTTGATCAAATAAGAGGAATCGACCTTGATGTTGTACTGGAGGACAGATACTTACAAGGTTATATGGGTGTGCAGGATGTGTACCAGATCCCATAGCACCGTCATGCTTCGCTAAAAAATGGATTTGCTTGTTTCAGATGATATCTCCAGAAGAAATAAGAGTTAAAGTCAGAGTTGCATAGGCATGTAAGCTAAGAGAGCAGTGAAAGGATATCCAAACATTGTCGGAACAGTGCACAAGGGAGTGATGTGTGGATACCTAGTTCGGGATGGCGTTTGGGCATGCTCTCCTAGCTAGAGTGCGGGTCACTTCAGAGCCATTGAGGGTGATGCGCTGGCGTTGACCGGACGCGCATGGATGCAGATCTTGAGTGGCAGCAGAGCGCTACGATGCGGTGGACGAGACCATTGGTGAAGCCCCAACGGCCTCGGGGGGCGGAGGTGCGACGATGTGCTCGGTGAAGTAGCCCCGGTGAATTGGGAGACATCGTCGGTGAAGCGCACCTGATGCGATGGAACTCGGTGTCTGTGAGGCACGTCAGTTGCGGCGGCCGACGTTGTCGGTGGACCACCCGGTGCGGTGGACGAGGGCGTAGATGAGGTAGCTCCGGTGCGGTGGTGAAGCGCGACCGTCGTCTTCGTCATCGTTGTCCGGCACAGAGGTGGGGAACGATGGGGAAAGAGACGAGACGGGGGCAATTCGAGGATGGCGGCGAATTAGGGATTTGAGCAATCTGGGCGCGGAAGGGGACGGTAGAGAAGAGAGATTTTGCAGGGCTGGAATTGGGGCCGCCAGATATTTCAATCCGAAACGTGGAAGCGCGAACTTATATTGTCGTCATCCTTTTGGAGGGGGGGAAGGGGGGTGGGTGGCTTGGTGCTACGCGTCCGTGCGACACACGCGACCACCCCGACAGGACTATGCTTCTATGCCTTAAGGCACCTGCCTTTGTGTCCATGACATGTGGGCCCAACAGGTGGCTGGCCCACATGTCAGTCACCCAAGGGCAGTTGCCTTTAAGGCACCAAAGCAGCGTCCACCCCGGCATGACCCTGGTCTGCCTGGTGCGCCTACATTTGAGAATGCAAACAAATCTTCTTTCATTTGCAAACGAATCTGTATGTATTACCATGCCCGTGTTTTCCTTGCAACAATTAGTCATTCAAAACGAGATACTCCATCCGTACACTTTTGTAAGTCGTTTCAGACAACTTAAAATGAACTATTTTGCACATTGTCTGAAATGTCTTCAAGGTCTTATAAAAGTGAACAGAGGGAGTACTATAAATTAATTAATGAGGAGTTATTTAAAAAAATTTGAAACTGTACCCACGCTAACGTGGATTAGAGTGTGTGTCACATAATTAGTTATTTGAATTAGAGTGTGTGTCACGTAGTTAGTTATTTGAATTAGAGTGTGTGTCACGTAGCGATCTCCAATTCTAACGTGGATTTCTCATTTCACTTTATCTGTTGGGGATATAACTACTTGTGTAAGCCGCCCAGGAGGGGCCGGGTTACACAAAGAAGACTCATCAGAGAGAAGCCCAAGACCAAGCATGAAGATGGCGATTCAATAAAGGGCTTAAGGCCCACAGGCGACTTAAGGCCCGTTGTAGTAAACCGCCATGATGGCATGACTTGTAATATAAGGTAGATTTAACTAGTCACCGAGCCGGACACTGTTTATAAGCCGGTCGGGACTCTGCAAGCCACAGGGTGTCAACCCGTGTATATAAGGGGACGACCTGCTGGCGGCTTAGGGCAAGAAACAACTGATCGAAAGCCGGGCATAGCGTATCTTGCTCCCTGATCATCGAAACATTAATACCAAACCCAACTAGACGTAGGCCTTATCTTCACCGTAAGGGGTCGAACTAGTATAAACTCTCTTGTGTCCTTTGTCCTGATTTAACCCCTTCAATCTTCCTAGTTGCGATGGCTCCATAACTAAGTCCTTTCACGAGGACATCTGACGTGACAATTCCACGACAATTGGCGCCCACCATGGGGCCAACGCACGGTGGATTTGAGTTCTTGAAGGGCAACTTCGAAGGGCTCAAAGGATACGTACTGGGCCGGATGACCAAGGGTCGTCGCGGCAAGATCTACATCGACGACGAAGGCTGGGGTCCCGACGCCGGCTCAATTGAGTACGGATACCGGGTCCCCTTCGGCGGAATCCACGTCTTCATCGGTCGGATCGGTGAGCCGGGCCCTGAGTCGGACAACTGCACCGACCTCGTCGACACGGCTCAGCGTGCGAGGAAGACTCGGGCTCAACCTGTCATGAGGCGTGCCTTCATGGGCTGCATCCACGGAGAGGAACTTTCTGAAGGATCTGAAGATAGAGGTGAGATGGCCGTCCCCTCAGACGGTGATTCGTCCACCGGTTCAACAGATTCGTTGTACCAAGTGCAAGATGGCGTGCTCGGGGGCTGTTCCGATGGCATCAGTATTCCGGACCCCTGTGAGCCGCCAAGATGGGCCGGAATCGTCATGGCTGGGACTCAGCCCGGCTCAAACTCTACAGCTGCTGCAACGGTAACGTCCGAGTTAGGAGCAGTCGGGGAAGGTGGCCCCGTACGCCGCCCACCGGCTCAGGTGCTGATAGATCTCATGAACAAGCTTATGGCCCTGTTAACCGCCACGGCTATTCCTGCAGGCAAAGATGAGCATGACGCAGCGGTAGCACAGGTGCGTGAGGAGATAGCTCAGGCCAAGGAGGCCTTGGCAGCTGAGGATACTAGACTAGCTACAGAGCGGGCGGCTCTCGATGTCCGGGCACAGTGCTTGCAGTCAGAAGCTTACCAGCTCACGATGAGCTTAAATGCATCCAATGAGGTAATGAGGAGGAGACATCAGAAAACTCAGTCCCGTTTACCTCCGAATTACGACCCTCGGCTTCTTTTTACTACACCCGGAGCCGGCCCAAGTTACCCGCCAGAGGCCAATCAGCTTATGACAGCCGGAACAGGAGTGCCGACTCAGCCTCGGGAGATGGCACCACCTCACGTGAGCATACCACCGCTGCGTTATGTGCCGATCCCAGCGGGTCACTTTTCCAACCCCATGGAGACTAATCGCAGCTTCAACACGTTTGGCAGCTCTTCCTATGGACGGTGATGACCCGACGGCAGTGGAGACCCGGAGAGTCAGAGAACTCCTCCAGACGGCCTTAGCTCAGCAGGAGACCTATTCTTATAGCCGGGACAGAATTCATTCAACTCCCCCGCCTTGGTTAGCACCGCCTCGCCAGAACCGGAGCCCGAGTTACAGCAGGCACATGGAGTCGGAAGCCTTGTCAAGCAACGCCCAACGCCGTAACCAACCCGGTGGCTATAATCCGGTGCAAGATCGAATAAATCAAGAGAACAAGCGAGCGGCTCAGCTAGCGGCTCAACAGACGACACATCAACATTTTCCAGAGTATCCAACAACTTCCGTTGAGGCGGGAGTAGCCACTAGAACCGGTGGCGTTCCTTGCCTGGTTCTGGCTTTGCATAATGTGCGGTTGCCCAAGGACTTTAAGGGACCTCGAAAGGTGCCGAATTACACGGCCGACTTGCAGCCCGGAGAATGGATTGAGAGTTATGAGATGGCCATGGAGCTGTTGGAAGTTAGTGACGCGGCGATGGCTAAATATTTCACCATGATGTTAGATGGAACGGCCCGGTCTTGGTTAAAGGGCCTGCCGCCCAATTCCATTGGTTCATGGAAGAGTTAAAGGCCCGGTTCATCCAGAACTTCAAGGACACTTGTAAGCAATCTATGTCAATTGTGGGCTTAACGAATTGTAAGCAGGGGGAGGGTGAATCCACCACCCATTGGGTACGCCGGGTCAAGGAGATAATTTATTCATCTAACAAGATGGATGCCGGCTCTGCAGTCCTTATGTTGGAGAAGAATTGCAGCTTTGAGCCGCTGAGGCAGAAACTGGGGCGCCTTAAACGTGACTGCAAGGATATGGGTACGCTGATGGCGGCTTTAGTTAAGTATGCCGATTCTGATAGTACCAAGGATCCCGCGTCTGACGATGAGAAGACCGGGAAGGGAAAGAAGAACGGCAATGGAAAGGGTCAGCAGCATAACCCGGGGAATCAAGGCGGCAATAAGCGTAAGGCGGACGGTAACCCGGAATTTGTGGCCAACGCCAATGCGCAGGGTAACAATCTGAGACGTAAGGGTAAACAGCCTCAATCCGGCGGGTCAGGCCCATCTCTTGAACAGGTACTCAATGAGCCCTGCCCGAGACACGGCACCAGGGAGCGGCCCGCCACACACCTGTGGAAAGATTGCGCGATCATGAAAGCGTTTAAAAATTCCAACACCTATGATGGTCATAATGGGTCTGGTGACGGTTCAGGGGCTGGCGGTTTTCACGGCCCGGGTGGCGGTTCAGGCTCCGGCTTTCAGGGACGGCAAGGAGGCTATAATCAGCAACAGTCTGGTCAAGGAGAGCAGCAGCAGCAGCAGTCGGGTTATCAAAGTAACCCGAAGCAGTTGAATGGTGGGCAGTACCACGTGTTTACCACTAGCTTATGCAAGCGTGACCAAAAGGTTCATAAGAGGGTCGTAAATTCTGTCGAGCCGGTAGTGCCCCGTTACTTGAGGTGGTCAAAACAACCCATTGTGTGGAGCAGAGAAGATCACCCTCCACGGGTCGATAATCCGGGTCAGTTGGCGTTGGTGGTAGCACCTCAGGTTGGTGGATATAAATTCACTAAGGTACTCATGGATGGGGGTAGTAGCATCAATATCCTCTATTATGAGACCTTTCGACGCATGGGGTTAACTGATAAAAATCTTAGGACGTCCAACACTGTTTTCCATGGAGTGGTCCCTGGTAAGTCGGCTTACTCAGTTGGCAAGATTGAGCTGGAGGTGGCCTTCGGAGACAAATATGACTCTAGAGCTGAGAAGTTGACATTTGAGGTGGTCAAAATTAGGAGCCCATATCATGCTCTGTTCGGACGGCCGGCTTATGCTAAATTCATGGCCCGATCATGTTATGTTTATTTGCAGCTCAAGATGCCGGGTCACAAGGGCACCATCACTATACATGGCAGTCGGAAGGTAGCGCTGGAGTGTGAAGAAGGTGACACGGCTTATGGTGAGTCGGCCTGCGCAGCGGAAGAGCTCAAATTTTATCAAGATAATGTTGACCCAGCGGATATGACATCCTTGAAGAAGACAACTACAGAGCACGACCCGGCGTTGAAGTTTAAGTCGGCTACTGAGACAAAGCTTGTTGACTTTACCCCAGGTGACCCTTCTAAGCAGTTCAGCATCAGCAGCAATTTGGATCCCAAATAGGAAAGCGCGCTCATCGAGTTCATCCGTGAGAACCGGGACATCTTTGCATGGAAACCTTCTGACATGCCGGGTGTACCGAGGGAACTCGCTGAGCACACTCTCAATATTGATCCAAAGTATAAGCCGGTCAGGCAGTTTCTTTGGCGTTTTAACGAAGAGAGACGGAAAGCTATTGGAGAGTAAGTCGCCCGGCTCTTGGCGGCCGGGTTTATTGTTGAAGTTTTTCACCCAGAGTGGTTGGCTAACCCGGTGCTTGTCCTCAAGAAGAACGGCACTTGGCGGATGTGTGTGGATTACACGGATTTAAACAAGGCTTGTTCGACTGATCCCTTTGCTCTCCCTCGTATTGATCAAATCATTGATGCTACGGCGGGTTGTGAACGTTTGAGTTTTTTGGATGCTTACTCTGGTTATCATCAGATCAAAATGGCAGTTAAGGACCAGGAGAAAACGGCTTTAATCACTCTGTTTGGGGCCTTCTGCTATGTATCTATGCCATTTGGACTCAAAAGTGCCCAGGCGACTTATCAGCGGTGTGTGCAGAACTGTTTGCACGATCAAATTGGGTGTAATGTTCATGCTTACGTGGACGACATTGTGGTGAAGTCCAGAGAAACGGAAACCTTGATATCTGACTTGAAAGAGACCTTTGATAATCTCCGGGTTTACAAGATGATGCTTAACCCGGCCAAGTGTTTATTTGGCGTACCTGCGGGCAAGCTCTTGGGTTTTCTGGTGTCAAACAGGGGCATCAAAGCTAACCCATAGAAGATTAAGGCGATTACCTCTCTGGCTAAGCCGGCGTGCATCAATGATGTTCAGCGACTGGCGGGTCGTGTTGCCGCCTTAAGCCGGTTCATAAGCCGGTTAGGTGAGAAGCCCCTTCCATTGTATCAGATGATGAAGAAAACTGACACTTTTGTCTGGAGCGAGGCCGCTGATGCTGCTTTTGAAGACTTGAAGAGACAATTGTCTAAACCGCCGGTTCTCGCGGCTCCAATTGATAAAGAGCCTTTGCTGTTATATGTGGCTGCCAATTCACGAGCCGTCAGCGTTGCCATCGTGGTGGAGCGTAAGGAAGCTGGCAAGGAGCATCCGGTTCAACGGCTGGTTTATTATATCAGTGAGGTACTCATTGAGTCTTAACAAAGGTATCCACATTGGCAGAAGCTTGTTTACGGGGTATTTATGGCCAACCGGAAATTGAAGCAATACTTTCAAAGTCATCCTATAACTGTGGTAAGTTCTGCCCCTTTGGGAGACATCATTCAGAACAGGGAGGCCACAGGACAAGTCGCCAAGTGGGCCATTGAACTTGGGCCTCACGATTTGAAGTATATGCCATGTACTGCTATTAAGTCTCAGGCCCTGGTGGACTTTATCAATGATTGGACAGAGTTACAGGCCCTTGAGGAGAAGCCGGATAACACATATTGGACGATTCACTTTGATGGGTCCAGGCAGCTAGAAGGCTCGGGGGCTGGAGTGCTGTTAACTTCCCCTCGAGGTGACAAATTTTGTTATGTACTCCGACTTATGTTTCCATGTACTAACAATGCAGCTGAGTACGAGGCCTTACTCCATGGTCTCCGGATGGCTAAGGAGATGAACTTAAGCCGGGTAAGATGCTTGGGCGACTCAGATCTCGTGGCTCAACAAGTGTCGGGCAAGTGGGATTCCAAGGATCCCCTTATGGCGGCTTATCATCGTGAAGTAGATGCCGTGGCTGGGCACTTCAAGGGTTATCAAGTGGAGCACATTGACCGAAGGAAGAATGAGGCGGCTGATGCTTTAAGCCGGCTGGGATCACAACGTAAGCCGGTGCCACCTAACACCTTTCTTGATGTGTTACATAACCCTTCTGTCAAGGTGCCTACCGAGGAAGAGCTAGCAGTGCCAGACCCGGAGGCACAGCTGGTGGCAGCTCTTCATGTTATCCTGGATTGGACAGTGCCCTATTTGGCTTATATGACCCGGGGTGAGTTACCTGAGGATGAGACCTTGGCAAGACAAATTGTCAGGCGCTCCAAATCTATGACGATTGTTAACGGCGAGTTACATCACCTAAGTGTCACTGGGGAATTTCAGCGTCGTGTGTCCCCTGCAGAAGACCAAGAAATACTCCGTGAGATCCATGAAGGGGATTGTGGCCATCATGCCGGGTCAAAATCCCTTGTAGCCAAAGCTTTTCGTCATGGTTTCTATTGGCTGACGGCTCATGCTGATGCGGAGGATCTGGTCAGCAAATGTGACGGTTGTCAAAAGTTCTCACGACGAGCTCATGTGCCGGCTCAAGAATTGAGGATGATCCTAATCACTTGGCCGTTTGCAGTCTGGGGGCTTGATATGGTTGGGCCTTTCAAGAGGTCTAAGGATAAAAAGACACATCTCCTGGTGGCAGTAGATAAGTTTACCAAGTGGGTTGAGGCAGAGCCGGTCAGTAAGTGTGATGCAGCCACGGCGGTTCAATTCATGAAAAAGGTGATCTTTCGTTTTGGTTTCCCACATAGCATCATAACTGATAATGGCACTAATCTCTCCAAGGGTGCCATGGAAGAGTTATGTCAAAGAGAACATATCCGGCTTGATGTTTCGGCTGTTGCTCATCCTCAATCCAATGGTCAAGCAGAAAGAGCTAGTTAGGAGATCCTGAAAGGTATCAAGCCCCGGCTCTTAGTCCCCTTACAGCGGACTCCGGGTTGTTGGGTGGAGGAGTTACCTTCTGTGTTATGGAGCATCAACACTACGCCTAATAGATCTACAGGCTACACGCCTTTCTTTATGGTGTATGGTGCAGAGGCGGTTCTGCCAAGTGACATCCGGCACGATTCACCCCGCGTGGCGGCTTACGTTGAGGCTGACAACGAAGAAGCTCGTCGGAATGCACTTGACTTGCTGGATGAGGAGCGAGACTTGGCAATAGCCCGCTCAGCGATTTATCAACAAGACCTGCGTCGTTATCATAGCCGCCGGGTTAGGAGCAGAACCTTTCAGGAAGGTGACTTGGTGCTCCGGCTCATCCAGGATCAGTCTAATATGCACAAGCTGTCCCCGCCTTGGGAAGGGCCCTTTGTGGTCAGCAAGAATCTGCACAACGGGTCATACTACCTCATCGATGTTCGAGAGCACAAGGACTCACTTAAGTCGGAGGAGGAGACCCACCGGCCGTGGAATATTGCTCATCTCCGGCCTTATTATACTTAAGGCACCGGCTTTCAGGATGTACATATTTTTTGACAATGTATATATTATATAAAGAAATAAAGCAGGACCTCTGTCCTTTTTTACCCTCAAACATCTATGGGTCTTTTTTATCAGGTAGTGGAGACAACCAACAGGGAGCGGATCACATCTGAATCTGGCTTTCCCTTTAGTCTGGCTTATGATCATATCTGAATCTAGCCATGGTCACTTGGGGGCTTCCTGTTCAAACATAGGTCGTATTCAAACCGAAGAGAACATAGCTGTCGATACCCACTTGATCGGCATACTGCCAAACCCACTTGGGGGCTTCTTGTTCATATTTGAATCACAGCTTAACCCCTTTGGGTCTGACGTGGATCGTATTCGAATCAGCGTCATTAAACAACTCTTATGTTCACTTGGGGGCTTCTTGTTCAAACATAGGTCGTATTCGAACCAAAGAGAACATAGCTGTCGATACCCACTTGATCGGCATCGCCAAAGCCACTGGGGGCTATATGATCATATCCGAATCTTAGCCTAACCCCTTTGGGACGGTTTTTTGATCGTATTCGAATCAGGAGCCTGTGAACATTGCTCATACATACAATTACTTTAACTATTTTGAAACCTTCTTAAGGAGATGGTCCTTAATTCTTCCGGTTTAAATTTGATCATCCCAGGATCGTAGGTGCCAGGTAAAGCATCACATGAGCCGGGAAGACTATCAAAAGGGTCACAGGTATGCTGTTGTGATTATATTTTAAATAATCATGAACCAGCCTATATATGATGTCTTTTGGTCATGTTCCGGGTTATCGATACTCTATAACCCCCTGGTGCAGTAAACAGCCCAGAAAATTTTGCTTGTTTTATGTGCAGGATAAGGCAAAGCAAGTTAAACATCAAGGAAATACATGGTTAACATAAGCCAGAGAAACATAGTGATGGCGGCTTACAGAAGTAATAAGCACCGTAAACATGCGCAAGGGCATGACCAACATTAAGAAGTTTTTCTATCCTATTACAAGACTCCCCAAGTCTGAATAAGTGAAGCATTGTTTTGGCAAAGTTATAAAACGCCTGGCGGCTCATTCCTTCGGCGGGCTTGACAACTCCGGGTTATCCTTCTCCGCCTCTCTGTCGGTTGCTTTGTCCTGGAAGGTGGATGAGGCCCAGTCAATGCCGCTTAAGGCTTCAAATTCAGCCTCATCATCTATTAAACTAGTCGGTTCCACTTCAGGGGCAAAGGTATGCTTACGCGTTGGAGGGATCAGACTGACTTGGTCGTATGGGACGTTTGGGATTCTCCGGTTCTCGCTATCATAGCCCGGCGAATATTTAGTAAGATTAGTATCATTCCCAATGAGAGTCGCCAGGGGACGTACGACTTTGACACAGGCAGTGAAGTCTTGGTCGACAAATGCAGTGTCGTCCTCCTTGAGGCTTGGATATCCAAGAGAGAGATCAGCCAAGTCAAGTTCTGGCACCCATGCTTTTGCCCGGCTTAATGCGGCGACGGCTCCGACTCTAGCAGATGCCTGCCTTAAGTCCTGAATTCGTTAAGGTAGCACTGCGAGATGCTTCAGCACATCTTGTAGAAGGCGAGGAGTGGTATTTGATAAGGCCACAACGGCCAAGGCGTGTTGTGACCCGGAGTACAGCTGTTCTACTAAGGTGTAAACCGCCTTAAGCTTGATCAGCATGTTTTGCTTGAGGTTGGTACTTCTGGGGCCTATATGTTCACAAGCATAACAATAAGCTGGAGATAACTATTACAATAATCCTTGGAAGATTACAATGTTTAAGGTTTTTCAGAGTGACTTACCGAAGATGGCTGAGACCATTTGGGATATCTGCCGTTTTAAGTCGGACAGTTTGGTTGTTGCCTCTGCAAGAGATGCTTCTGCCGCCTCGGCCCGAGTCACCAGTGAAGCCCTTTCATCAGCCGAAATTTTCTTTTCTGACTCAAAGTTTTGCCTCAACTTGTCTTGTTCAGAGACACTGAATTCAAACTTGGAGTTGGCTTTCTGAGTCTCAAGCTCTTGAGTTTTCAGCTGGCTCTTCAGGTCAGCAAGCTCTGACTCAAATTGACTTATGGTGGCCTGTATTGACATCAGGTTATGGTAAGAATCATGGTAAGCTAACATTCAAGTCCCAAACACTTTACAGGTAAAGATACTTGGCACTTGGGGGCTAATGTATGCTTAAAGAACCTTTTAACCTATCCTACTGAGTCATACATATTAAGTCTCAAGCACTTTACAAGTAAAGATACTTGACACTTGGGGGCTAATGTGTAACACAAATTCAAAGTCTCATGCTATCACCGGGTTAAATGTATTCACTTTAAACCGGACAACCTAAGAGTAAGTAGATTTCTAAGTCTACATCATATTCATTCATAAGCAATAGACTTGGGGGCTGGTACAGTAAGTAAGGGTCAGGAAAAAAAGCATAAGCTATACCTCAGATTTGTGTTGTATTTGTTTCACCATGTCAATTTCCAGGTCACGACTATTGTGCACTTGGTTCAGATAGCCCGAGACTATATCACCAATGCTTAGGTGAGTATAATCAGTGATGTCCTATTTGGCTTTTCGACGTTGGGCAAACTCCTCCTTGGCAGTGCATTGGGCAAGAACAGTAGTCCGACCCGGTTCAACATATTGACTTTTCAGAAATTCAACTTCCAGGTCAGTCGTCTTGACCGGGCTAGGAATTTCCGGGTTATCAGAATTGTGGATAACATCTTCTGCAGGCGGGTCAGATGTTGGCACCGGAATATCAGAAGCCGGCTCAGGTGGTGGCTGATGAGTGGAGCTGTCAGGAGCGGATGAGTCAAGCACCGGTTCATTGACCAGCGGATCTTGGGACGGCTTATTCTTCTTTGCCCTCTTGTTGGGCTTCACTTGCAGGCTATCAATCAAAGTAGAAGGATGAGTGTTAAGATAGAAGTATGAAAAAGCTTAAAGTAGGAAAGGTTATATTACCCGGGAGCCGTTTTGAAAGCCGGCATGTTTGATTGCATCGACTCGTCAGAAGAAGGAGAGGTATCCTGATAATTGGGGTCAGATGAATTGAGAGGTTGGCAAATCAAAACTGCCAAAGGTAAAGCAGAACGTAAGTCAGAGATAACCTCGGTCCGACGCTTCCTGGTTACATCGGGTAAGCCGGAGGAGAGTTTTGCATCTTGATTGGCCCGAGTCTGCCTCCGGTTCTCAAGCTGTTGTTGCTTCAAAAGAAATTGAGGATCTTGGTAAGCTAGAGGATGTGAAAATCTTACTTTCCGGGTTGCCCTTCGGATTTTTTGCTTTGGCAAAGGCTCTGAGTCGGAGGAGATTATAGTTACCTCTTAGTCAATTGCTTGACTGTTCCCTGTATCCTCCTGAAAGGATAGAATGTCAGTAGAGTAACAACAAAGGAGTTAAGAAAATCAAAAGATTACCTCTTCATCATCTGAAGAAGAGTCATCCAATTTAAGCATATCGGAGGTGGGTTTCTTCTTCTTTGAGGTGCCCGTCTTGGCAGCTTTTCTTTCAGTTTTCTTGGCTGCCCTGGCCTGTTTGGCAGCCTCATGGTCATACTTGACCTTCCAGAAATTGTCACCGGCCTGTGGAAAAAGATAAGGAATCATAAGTACAAGAAGGTATAACATGTCAAAGAGTATTTTGAATATTGGTAACTTACCGCAGGGGCTGGGTTCTTCTTGCAGAAGGGAAGTAAGCCGAAGGCATTACTAGTTACAGTGCCCTCCTTCAACAGTGACTGGGTTGTAGCATCTACCACATCATCTGGTAAGTCATCGGGACTATGACGCATTGGATCATCCTTCTCGCCTGTGTAAGTACACATTAAGCTGGAGCGGCGGCTTAATGGTAGTATCCGCCAGGTGACCTAGACTCGAACCAGATCGATGCCATTTAACCCGTTTCCTAGAAGAGCTTTGATCTTCCTGATGGTGGGGTTGAGAGGCAGGCGCTCAACAACGGATAACTTATCTGCCAGCGGATAGTTGGATTCAAGGCGCAGGGCGCGGAAGCCGGGCAGAGGCCTCTCATCAGCCGGTGACGTGTCTTGACAGTAGAACCACGTCTGGTTCCAATCTTTCAGGTGACTCGGCAGCTCAGCATAAGGGAAAAGACAATCTCTCCGCCGCTGGATTGAGATGCCACCAAGCTCAATACTAGGCCCGTTGGCACATTCATTCTGCTGGTTCAAGTAAAAAAGTTCTCTGAACAATAGCAGACTTGGTTCCTCTCCCAGGTACACCTCGCAGAAGACTTGGAAATTGCAAAGATTTGACACGGAATTGGGTCCAATGTCTCGAGGTTTAAGATCAAAGAAATTCAAAACTTCCTTGAAAATTTTTGAGCCGGGAGGGGCAAATCCCCAGTTCATGTGATCCGTGAACACTATCACCTCCCCTTCTTTGGGATGAGGCCTTTCTTCAGACGGGTTAGGGGCACGATAAGACATGACCTCCTTTTTGGGCAGGTGGCCAGACTTCACGAACTCAGCAAATTTACTTTTGGTAACTGTGGATGGAACCCAATTGCAAGTCACAGGAGCTTTGGCCACCTTAGGTGCCATGACAACAGTTGGCCTACGACACAATAAGAAGTTCTGATTCAACTTTAAACTGGAAGAAATATCTAAATTATTTAAAAATGGCGGCTTAAGAAGGGGCCTAATGATATAAGGGTGATTGTGCAACAGTATTTAAGCCGCTACAAGTATCAAGAGCAATTCAAAATTCTTAAGGTCATGAGAAGAAGGCAAGAATTACAACTCAGTATCACTTATTTAACCCGGACACCCGGACAGTTGTGTTTAAGGGCATTTACCAGAAGAAGCTTTCCGGGTGATAGAAACAAGTTTCACAGACGACAGCTATTATTCTGGATCAAATTATTGCTCTGAAAGGACAATTTTCTGGACCTAAAAACAGGGCAGAGAAGTTCATGTGCTTGAAGAGGGTTTCCAAACGAGGAAATGAGATCTGTTTCTATGCAAGATAAATACAAACAATTACCACAGTAGTTCTACATAATTTTTACAATCTAAACAGGGCATTGGAGGTGCAAACTAGCGAGGGTTTGCGTCGGGCGGTGATGAACGCCGACAAACTCAACAGAGGTTCCAATGCAGATCTACAAAAAGGGAAGGAGAGGAACTCATGGATGTGGGTGAGCTGCGGAGGTTCGCCGTCGATTTCTGGTCAGAGTCAGGTTGATGCAGCGGCCTGAGTCGATGAAGACAAGGGGTTCGACGGCAGCGGCGGCGGAGCTCGAGAGGAGGCAAGAGGAAGAGGACGACTGAAAGAGGGAAGAACGAAATACCTAAGTCGCGCCTATTTATAGGGAGAGGATAACTGAGACGGCATGGGAAACGAGGAGATAAGAATTACTATCCAGCGGCCCCGACGCCTCGATTTTCGGAATACTCAATAAAAGCAGAGATCCGTTGAAGGATACGATGGAATAGAAAATGAATTAAAGAAAGGATGACGTCATGCCGGGTTAAGACGGATCCAGAAGATGATGTCATGGTGGGTTAGAGAAAACCCTCTGTATAGCCAGAAGACTGAAGATTTATTCTTTAAAAATATTTTTTAAGATTGACATGAACAGGTTCAAATCAATCTTGGGCCTAATGTTGGGGATATAACTACTTGTGTAAGCCGCCCAGGAGGGGCCGGGTTACACAAAGAAGACTCATCAGAGAGAAGCCCAAGACCAAGCATGAAGATGGCGATTCAATAAAGGGCTTAAGGCCCACAGGCGACTTAAGGCCCGTTGTAGTAAACCGCCATGATGGCATGACTTGTATAAGGTAGATTTAACTAGTCACCGAGCCGGATACTGTTTATAAGCCGGCCGGGACTCTGCAAGCCACAAGGCGTCATCCCGTGTATATAAGGGGACGACCTGCTGGCGGCTTAGGGCAAGAAACAATTGATCGAAAGCCGGGCATAGCATATCTCGCTCCCTGGTCATCGAAACATCAATACCAAACCCAACTAGAGTTTATACTAGTTACTCTCTTGTGTCCTTTTTCCCGATTTAACCCCTTCAAGCTTCCTAGTTGCCATGGCTCCACAACTAAGTCCTTTCACGAGGACATCTGACGTGACAATTCCACGACAGTATCCATGCTACTTTTTTAATACAAATTCGTATGTATATGATGAACACCATGGTAGTGAGAAAACTTTTGGATGGATTCAAACATATGACCTACAAAATAGCACAACAAATTGAGTCAATGTCAACTTTTTGAAACTTAGCATGGAACGAATTCGAAATAATTATGCCTGGTCCTCGGTTCAAATCCTACATTGTACACCGAATTGAAACATCGATATTAAGTCTTGTACTATGTACATTCAAAAGTTGTTTTTAGCGCCCCCCCCCCCCGCACAAAGGCTACATACTTCTTGTATCGGTCAATCTTCCTCTCCTAACCACCTTAGGAAGCTATCGGTTTCCAACACACGTTCATTCTTTCTCTCCATGTTTCGATCTCTAAGTCTCTCAAATACACAACCCCTCTTTCCACTCTGTTACCAAATGTATTTACCTCACACACCCGCCATTGCACCCCATGCCGAGCTCTCTCTCTCTCTCCCCCGTCTCCCTCTCACCCTCTCGCGCTAAATACATGCATTGCCTATCTAGCCCCCCCAACCTCTCGTGTGCACGCACGCACATTGTATATCTAGGTCACTCCCTCGAGACTGTCTCACTCTTTCTTCCGCATGGCGGGCCACACTCGCTCAGTCTCGCTCTCTCTATCTGAGTCTCGTTTAACCTCGTTTTCTTTCACACACAAATGATATATCTCCCTGTTCGGGCCTAGATCGAAACACTCTATACTCTCTCACGCAGATTGTCTATCTAGGTCAGTCCATCCAAGCCGCCGCCACTCTTTCGACCTCATGGTGGGTCACGCTTACTCAATCTCTCTCTCTCTCTCTCTCTCTCTCTCTCTCTCTCTCTCTCTCTCTCCATATGTCTCGATTGACCTCCCTCTTTCTCGGACAAAAACGATATATCACCATGTTTGAGCCCAATTCGACCTATTCACATTGTATACTCTCTCACGCACATCGTCTATCTAGGTCACTGTCTCCAACCCGTCTCACTCTTTCGATCGCACGGCGACCCTACGTGATCAGTTGACCTTGCTTCCTCCCACACACAAAATATATCTACATGTCTGTGACTGGATCATCTCTCAAGCTCTATCTTACAGCCCTCACCCTTGCCAAAAGCTCAAACGGATAATATCTCTCTGGAGCATATATATATTTGTTCAATGAATGTCGGACCACACTCACTTTGTCTCTCTATCTATATGTCTCTCGATTGACCTCGCTTTCTCACACCTTATCTTCCACGCGTTGAAGCTACTACCTCTCCATCCCTCGCAAAGCCGTAGCTATTTACATTGCGAGGGGCACTCCAACCTTGGATTAATTTGTGTAGGCATTTATTCCGGTCGGTTTAGATTATATTTTCATAGCATTCGGCCCACAACTACTCCAAACACCTTTGCAACCCACACAACTCCCCTAGTTGATTTCCCTCTGGCTTGGTCATCACTCTCTCGCACGTCCTTTCTCGCCTTCACTGTCGCACCATGGTATTATTGAAAAAACTATGTTGTTCTCTTTAATTATTATAAATAAGCTACAAAACTACACACCGATAGTCGACTCGAAATGGAACAAATTTTGACCCACAAATTAAAGTGCTACAAACTACACACCGAGGGGCCCACATGTCATGAAACAA
This sequence comes from Triticum dicoccoides, assembly GCF_002162155.2. Classification (NCBI taxonomy): domain Eukaryota; kingdom Viridiplantae; phylum Streptophyta; class Magnoliopsida; order Poales; family Poaceae; genus Triticum; species Triticum dicoccoides. Next base: position 427,536,916 of record NC_041393.1, on the reverse strand, counting down.
ATTTGGACCCATATACAAATTAAAAAAATAAAGGACAAGGATCGAACATGCGACCGGGCCTTCAAGCCGCACGTCAATAGGCAACATACGTAGAATAGCAATGTTTGTTGTACCCCCTTTGTTCACATAATGTTTTTATATTACCACAGCCTAATTAATGGATAACATGATATATTATTTTTAGTACTATTCGCCTTCACTTACTGGTGGGTTCCATGTGTGCTCTCTCTCTCCCTCCTCCCCTTCTGCGTTTAGACGCACGGGCAAACAGGAAGAACTCGCGGCGATGTTGCCGTTGACCATATCTGGACGCGTTCACAAGTCACGGCACCAGTTTCACGTACTAGCAGCACTAGTCAGTGTGTACGTGCAATGCACATTAATTTGGAAGTATATTAAGTGCATGCGGATATTAACTACTAGGATATTATTTGCGTGTTGTCATGTGATTAGCACTATTTTTGGCATGAAATTAACTGCATGCTAAACGTGTTGAGCTCTCGACATTGAAGCAGTCTAGGTTGTTGGATGACAAGGAATACATGTGGCTTGATGACGTTTTATATTTAATTTGATACGGCTATAGCAGAACATTCAATCGATTAAACCATACATTTCGTTCAGTCTAACTCCGACTTTAAATTATACGACGATCGATATAAAATAAACGGAAATGATAAATGTACGGATTTTAAGCATGGCAATCCGAAAAATTTTCATGGCAAATTTAGATTACGCGGCGGCGGCGGGGGCGTCTCGCGGTGGGAAGCGGCTCCTCTGCCGTGCTCTGTGTGTCGTCGGGCCACTGACCAACGGCGACGGCGGCGTCTTGCACTGTTGTTGGCGTACTCGTGGACGTTGGCCTAGCTTCAAGGAAGGCCAAAATGTTCTGGACTTCGGAGCGAGTCAACTGGCGGGAGGAGGCGACTGGCGTTCGTGCAAGGAAGCGGTCGACGGCGGCCATCCATGCTGCTGAGGGGGGCACTGGCACCCGCGCGGGGACAGGCGCTGTCAACGGCGCGACGGAGACATTCGTGTGCATGGGCACCGGCATGGGCGCGCACATCAGTTCGCGCGCAGGAGCATGCGCTGGCAGGTGCACGGGCACCGGCACGGGCGTGCGCGTTAGTGCATGCGCAGGCGCATGCGCTGGCAGGTGCACGGGCGCGTGAAAGTCGGCGGGGACCTCGTGGAACCTCGTGGCATCAAGCTCGGCGACAATGTGTGGCTCCTAGCCCATCAATGCCACGGGGATGGGCGCTGGCGCAGTCGGGGCGATGGGAGCTGGAACGGGAGCGGGGACAGGCGCGGCGTCTTCCCGCAAGGCCAGTTCAAGCTCGTCCCAAAGCGCCTTATGTTCTTGAGACTCCGGCTGGGTGTCTTCCTCATGAAACTGGAACACTAAGGCAGACCATCGTGATGCGGCATGGCGTACATTTAGGTCAGGCTAGTTGGAGGTAGACGATAGGAGAATCGGAGAGGAAGAGAGAGGATTGTAGCGATACCGGGTAGTGCGGGGTTGATTTTAAACTGCGGCACCGGCGACATTAAAAGTGGGAGCAGTTGGGATGACGGTGGGCGGCAGAGCCTGGTCAAAGGGCTCGCCTCCCGGTGAGTCTGCACAGCGGTCTGCTCACACACCTCCCTGATAGCCGGCGTGGCGGTCTGCTCGCACGCCTCCCATCGACTCACACGCTTGCTGGGACGGCACCTGCCGGTGAGAAGCGGGGACTCATGGCGGCACGTAAACGCCCATGGTTTCAATAGTGAAAGCGTTCGCCTTAACGTGATAGGTCTTTGTTCCAAAATACCTTGGCTCTTCATTTGTGCAACTTGTCATAAGCAGCTTGTCTCGAATTGAAGAAAAAACTTATGAAGTAATATTTGTGCCATATCACGTGACCATGCTCAGTTTCAAGAATTTATGCTCACTTTTGGATTTTCTGAAATTTAAGATCCAGGATTCGAAAAAATATCATAACCCGCATCATGCAATAAATTTTCAAGCCGTACATCTGTCTTGTTGTATTTCTTAAGAAATGATTTGGTCAAACATTTTGCTTAGTTAGACTTCAGACAAGTTATATATGCAGAGTAAAAGGATAATCCCTCTGTACCAGTGCATTGCCAGATATATTAACTCAAGTACTAGGCATGAACAAACGGGCTCAATTCTGTGCTCATCCTGGTGTAGTAGTAGTAGTACTAGGCAATGCAGTTGATGGGTGACTTTGACGAGCGGCGACCGAGGGAATTGAACCGTGCTCGGCACGGTAGGTAACGTTGTCTAGTCACTAAAGCATCCCTCCGTTGTTCATCAATAGTCATTATGGACCGGGGACATGAGGGGAATTTCCTAGGGCTGGAATTCTGGCCGCCAGATGTTTCGACTTGAAACGCTGAGGCTCGACTGGTTGGGGTTGCCTAATGTGCGTACCACGCACGCCACCGAAGGACACGAGCCCATTTTTTTAGGATCAACACGAGCCAAGGTCTGGCTGGTAAGCCGTTGGGTCCTACCATTCGAGAATACAAAAGGAACCTTTTAAATTGCCGAACGAATCTATGCGTATTACAATACCCGTATTTTCCTTGCAAATACTAATCTCAATGTGGTAATTGATTTATGACGAGTTGTTGAATTAGAGTGAGTTTTTGATATAGTGATCTCAATGTGGATTTCACATTTCATGGTATCCCTAGTAAGTTTTCCAATGCAAATTCAAATTTAAAAGATGAACAATATGGAGGTGAGAAAACTTTGTATGTATCAAGCATATGACCACACACACACAGAGAGAGAGAGAGAGAGACACGCACGAACACAACAACAATCCAATAAGTATAGTGCATCTATTTTTCCAAACCATGCATGTATGACACGAATTCAAAAATGCTCCTTCTATTCCTAAATATTAGTCTTTTAGAGAGTTCAACAAGTGACTACATACGAAGCAAAATGAGTGAATCTAGACTCTAAAATATGTCTATATACATCCGTATGTGCCAGTCCATTTGAAGCCTCTAAAAAGACTAATATTTAGGAACGAAGGGAGTAAAATGTAAGACATCCATGGTCCTCAGTTTAATATTTAAAATGAACATGAAACTGAAACATGAATATTAAGTCTAGTACTACAGTACATGGAAATGTTGTGTTTAGGCGGAGCTATGATTGTCGGGGGTCAACCCCTCGACCTTAGATAAAATTGTGGAGCTCTGTTTAGGGTTGTTTAGATTATATTTGTCCCCACCCTCCCAACCACCGATTGGTTGTGCACCCCCACCCCTCCTCCCCGGGAGAATATCATGTGCCCCCATACCTTAGATGCTATATGCCGATACGAGTTGCTTGGAGCTTATAGATCTGAGATATAGCAGCTCACATGATGTGTCTTAATTTTTTTGCAGGAAACCTTGATGAGTTTGAGAATTGCACACAATTTGTACAAAAACTACTTAGATGCCCTTTGATCCCATATCCAACGACCTCGAAGCTCGTATCACCGTAGCATCTAAGATGAAGGAGGACATCATATTCTCCTGTATGTAAGAATATCATGTGCTACCACACCTTAGATGCTTTGGTGATACAAGCTCTTCGGAGGCGTTGGATTTGTGACCCAACACCTCCTCGGTGGGTCGAATGATTTTTTGCAAAAAAGCCCCAAAAGAGTTCGGCCACTGCTTACAAGCACAAAGACTACTCAGATGCCATTGGATCTCAGATCAAACGACCTCCAAGCTCGTATCACCGTAGCATCCAAGGTGCGATAGCACCTTATGTTTTCTCGCATGGGAGAGTATGAGGTGCTCCCGCACCATAGATTCTATGGTGATACGAGTTCACTGAGATCTAACGGCCCACAGTAGGAGGTTTGAATGTTTTTGCAATATACAGCTGATAGAGTTTGGGAAATGCGAAGAAAGTACAAGTACTATGCATGTGCCATCTGATCACTGATCATATGACCTAGATGCTCATATCACCGTAGCGGGTAATTAAGCTACGGGGAGCACCTAATATGAGCACCGGTGAGCCGTTGGATTGAAGATGCAGCTGCACACAGGAGGCCTGAATGTTTTATTTGCAAAAAAACTTTGGAGAGTTTGGAAATTGCGCATAATTACAAAGACTACTCCCAAGCCATTGGATCTCACTTCCAACGGTGTAAAAACTCGTATCACCATAGTATCTAAGCTGCGGGGTGGATGTGATATTCTATGCTGCTGTCATTTTTGTTCGTAAACTTGCAAAATATGTGTAACTCGTGCCGTTACTTGTCTAACCATGGAAAGTGTTTGTTCAAAAAAACCATCCTACATTGAAATATTGGAACAACACACGGGGGTCCCACTTGTCAGTAATCAAATTTGGACCTAAAACTAACAAATCTGAAAGACGAGATTCGAACTGGCAACCTGGACTACAAAGCATAAGTCGATAGCCTGAAAAAACGAACGGTTGTTGGCTTTGTCCCATAACTTGATTTTATACAGTACTTGCGTTGAGTAGAGTAGAGGGAGTGCCTCGTCAACACGTGCATGACCGTTGTCTCACTTACTGGTGGGTCCCAGGTCTGCAATCTCAATCTCTCTTCTCTCCATCGTCTAACCTTTGCACGGGCACACACGAAGAGCGGCGCTAGCTTGCCGTGGTGTTAGTACAACTAAAAAAAGCTTGGAAATAAAAGAATCGCCTAGAACAAGAGACGTTGTGGCTGGTCAAGATGGAGCTAACCACATCTATCCTCCGTGCCACGTTTGCATGATGAAGCTGTGTGGCTAGTGGGGTGTTTTCGACCGACTGGCTGGGTCCCGAGGTCGAACCATAGGTACTACATCTGATACAGTATATTTTTACACGCACATTTTTCCTCCGTGCCAAGACGTGGCACACCCTACCGCGCGGTTTCGGGGTCCTCCCGGGTGGTGCACGCATATATTCTTCCTAACGTGGGATGCCCTACCGCGCGTTTTCTGGGTCCTCCTCGGTCGTAGCACCGAAGCAAGTAAATGAGTCGTCAAATCACAAAAGACCACCTTTCCCGCCGAGTACATCAGTGAAGCACGGTGGCTAGCTAGTTGGGCTAGTTCAACCGATTAGCTAGGCCGCCGCCACATTTGTTTTTTCACCCCTTTTTTATCTACTTACCGGCAGGTAAATTTAAATATCCATCGTGGTGTTGCTCTGGTGTTTGGGTGTGGCAGGATTTTTAATTTTTTGATTGACGGGAGCAGGGCGGCAGGATTTTTAATTTTTTGATTGACGGGAGCAGGCGCGGCAGCAATTAGTCATGATGACTCCGCCTGTAAAAACCCACAGCTCCCTGATGCGAGAAGTCGTCGACTGGTGTTTTACCGTGGTGAAAACCAAAAGATTCCCCACTTCTTGGCTGGCTCCCTCCGCCTTCCTGTAGATTGCATTGCCTTTCAGCCGTTTCGCCCCCTTTCCTTCCTCTCCCCATTGCTTCTACCTGGTGCCATGGCGGCGCAGCAGATCACGGAGTCCGAGGTGAGGCGCCTGACACAGGAGCTCCATGACAAGGATGCGGAGCTGTCATGACCCCGACTCAATGCCACATCGATCTAGCATGTAACACCTCATATCACATTGCGGCCTCACGCACGGTATCCCCACGGGTGTCGCCTTACCTTTTACCGGGACCGTTTGCGTCTTTTGGCACACGTATATGATAGTGTCGCTAGCATCCATATGGTAAGGAGCCCGGGCTGACATGGCTAGTCGTAAACCCAAAGTGGCAAAAACTTACAGGGACAGGCATCCATGACCCAGCATCGAACATGTCAGTCATCAGCGAGTGAATCTAGGCTGTAGCACTGGGCTAACAGGACTCTGGTGAAGCGGGCTGTAGCGGGCTAACAGGACTCCGGTATTCATCGCGTGACATTTCCCCGAAGGGACAGACACAGGAACGAAGAAGGACACATGCCGGCCAGCCTAAGTGTTCCGGAGCAGTAGCAAGCTACCATGGCTCGGTGGAAACACTAGGAGATATTTCCCGGTAAGAGAGGCTACTAAGGATAAACAACTAGATAGTCAGATCCCACACATACCAAGCATTTCAATAACACACACACAATATGCTCGATATGTGCAAATACAACATGGCATCACAACATGACTCTACGACTCAAGTATTTATTCAATAGGCTCCGAGGAGCGAGATATTACAAACATGGGTCTCACGACCCAACATGCAGAGCATACAAGTCAAAGCACAAGCGGAAGCTTAACATGTCTGAGTACAGACAACTATAAATGGAAAAGGCTGAGAAGCCTGACTATCTACCAGATCCTGCCGAGGCACAAGATCGTAGCTGAGGTATCAAGCTAAACGTCGAAGTCCACGCGGAACTACTAACGAGACCGAAGTCTCTCTACAAAAACACAAAATAGGCAAACGTGAGTACAAATGTACCCAGCAAGACTTACATCAGAACTAACTACATATGCATCATTATCAACAAAGGGGATTGTGGAGTTTAACTGCAGCAAGCCAGCTTTGACTCAGTGGCTATCCTAAACTACGACTGCAAGTAACTCTTTTGAGGTGGCGCACACGAGTCCACATATTCACCATATCAATACACCACTATGGATCCGCTCCCGTCTCCCTACGAGAACGCCATCCATAGCACTCACGCTTATCTTGCGTATTTTAGAGTATCCACTTTCACTTGTCTATGAACTGTTATAGGCAACCCAGAAGTCCTTTACCGCGGACACGGCTATTCAAATAGATCATATTAACCCTGCAGGGGTGTACTTCTTCATACATGTTTCCACCACTTAGCGTCTACACATGACATGTGCTCGGCAGACTTCAAGCGAAAGCCGACGTGGGTGTAGACCACGACCTACCTAAACACTCAAGTCCCTTAGTCCAGGTTTATTGCCTATTCGGGTTCCATCCATGAGGAGATCCGGCCGGAGTTTCGCTCACAGCCCCAAACGATGTGAACAGGGTTCCGTGACACCAAACGGGCGCCCAGTTTACCCGGCCACGTGCCTACCGCATCACAGCCCACCCCTCCGTTCAGCGCTGCGCACGGCCTCCAGCATACTACAAACACCAGAAACTACTTGCAACTCCTGGACAGAGGACAAGGGTGAATAAGAAGTCGAGCGGGGTCATATTTCAGGGCCCAATGCATGGTAGTAGCTGAATCATGGATCACAAACACAGAACTCAGTTCCTAAGGACGGCTTCAATGAGACAACCCACCATGTACTCCTACATGGCCTCTCACCGCTACCTTTACCAAATCGTGTTCACACACTTAGCTCACACACAGTAGGACATGTTCACACACCTCTGATTCATCCCGGATGAATCAGACCTGACACAAATCTAAGCAATAGCAGGCATGACAAACAAGCATGAATGAGTAGGCACATCAGGGCTCAAACAACTCCTGCTCATGCTAGTGGGTTTCATCTATTTACTGTGGCAATGACAGGTCATGCAGAGGATAAAGGGGTTCAGCTACCGCAGCAAGTAACAGATGAATCGTTGTTGTCCTAATGCAGTAAAAGAGAGCAGGAGCGAGAGAGTAGGATTGTATCGGAATGAACAAGGGGGTTTTGCTTGCCTGGCACTTCTGAAGATAATATAGTTCTTCATTGGTGTCATAGATCTCGTCGTCGGAACGTCGTCTACTGAGAGGGGACAGTTACCGGCAAACACAGAAGGACACAATCAACGCAATGCGACAATATGATGCATGCTATGACATGGCAATATGATGTGTGATAGGTCTAATGCAACTTGGGACATAAATGTTTGAGTCCATTTGAACCAAGGATTCAAATGATCACCCAAAATAATAAGTGATATAAGTGCATTAGCTTGTTTCACCTAAACAGCAAGGTTAAAGTGTTCTGACATGCATGAAACTAGTACAGATAGAAAGATTGGATTGTTCTGATCATTTTTCATATATAATTTATTTCATTTGGAGTTACGGTTGAATTTATATGATTTTTAGAAGTTAGCACTATTTTCTGGAATTTCCTGAATTATAATAAATCCAGAAAATGTATTATGGCGTCAGCACTACGTCACCGTGACGTCAGCAGGTCAACTGACCCGGTCCAGGTCAAACCTGACCAGTGGGACCCACTGGTCAGTGTCTCAGTGCCAGTTAGGGTCACTGACATGTGGACCCAGTCAATGGCCACGTCAGCATGGTTAACGCTGACGCGTGGGGCCACTAAGATTAGTTAAAACTAAACAGAAACTAATCTATGATTAATTAGCAGGTGGGGCCCTGCTGTCAGTGTCACTAGGTGTTGACTAAGTGCGTCATTAGCCTAAACTAATCTGCCACGTCACCGGATTAACCCCGGCGATAACCGGAGCGCGGCGGCGATGCCCGTCCGGCCAACTACGGCGTCGGGAGGACGCGTGGCTTGGCGCGTTCGAAAGCCCGCGGTGCGGCGCATCTACTGGTGGCCGCGGTGTGCATTGGGGCGGCCTGTGAGGGCAGCGGCGACGAGCCGGGCGGCGGCCGGAGCTCGGAGGTGTGCGGGAGCGGGGCTGCAGGGTGCAAGCGGGCAAGGGGAGGCGCTAGCGAGGCTCAGCGTAGGGAGGAAAACTTGGTGGACACGCACCTGGGACCAAACGGTCACCGGAGCGTTGTCGGCGGTGAGTACGGGCGGCAGCGGGTTTCGGTCGTCGGCAAAGCGGCAGCTACGGCGTGCAAACGAGAGAACGGAGAGGGGGAGAAGGAGCGGTAGCTCACGGTGGTTGCGGCGGGCGTCGGAGCGGGCTCGGGGAAGGCCGGAGCTGTGTGGGGCGGCGAGGGGGATCTCCGGCGGCCGGCGACGGAGATGATGAAGACAGCGTCGATGCAGGGCCTCCGGCGATGCGTGGCTAGACGGAGAGGACGAGTGAGGCGGGGCGATGCTCGTGGACACGTCGAAGAGGCTAGGGGTTGGCTGCGGCTACGGCTATGGCGAACGGCGGCGGCGGTGGCGTTCGGTGGTGAGAGGGAGAGAGAGCAGAGGAGGGGAGAGGGTGCAGCGAGTGAGGGAGAGGAGCGAGGGGACACGGGGCATCGTCGTGGCGTCGCTAGGAGGGGCCGGGGAAGAGCCAGGCAGGCAGGGAGGGAGGAGGTGGCCGGCACGGGGCGGCCATGCGCCTCCGTCCTTCTGGCGAGGGAGGAAGACGACAGGGAGGAGGCGGTGGTGGGCTGGACCGGCCACTTGGGCCACCAGGCTGGACAGGTAAGCGGCCCAGGTAGTTTCCTCTCTCTCTCCGTTTTCTATTTTAATTACTGTTTTCTATTTTTCTACAACTTTGTGGCTTTATTAAAAATACTTAAACAGATCCAAAAATCATGAAACTAATCATGGCTACTGTTTAGAATATATCCAACAGTAAACATTTTAGTTTAAGATTATTTGAGCATTTAAAATATTTTATAGTATTTAAATGCCCAAATGAAAATACCATATGATTTAATTCAGAGCCCAAATATGTCATGGAAAAATGTGCAACACCTCTGGTTACTGTTTCCAGCGTTTCCAGAAATGATGAACATTTTTGAAAGCCATTTGGATTCACTGAAATTATTTTAGTTGAACCTAGTGAGTTCCTTTGATGCTAGGGTTTAGGCAATCCCTATTTCAGGTTTCAACAGAATTTAAACATGATGCAACACATGACTAGCTAGCTCAGTGCATACCAGAAATAGGGATGTGACAGGAGCTCAGGGCCAAGGACGTGGAGCTCCATGAGCTCAAGGAGGAGAGGAGTGCCATGCTCCTTCGTTATGTGCGGGAGTTCATGGAGCTTCAAAAGCGGCAGGCGTCCACCACAAAGATGCTCGAGGCGTCGGCGGCGTTGCTGCAGAAAGCGGGAGATATGATAGGCCGTCAGGGGAGCCGGCTGGAGCGCGCCGATCGTGACGAGGTCCAAGATCGCCTCGGCCACTTGGTGAACCAAGTTGCCACGCACGTGTCGCGGCTGCGCGATGCCTACCATCGTGCCAGCGCGACGATGCCGGTCGTCGGGCTAAACCCGTTCGACCACCCGGTCGACTTCAACGAGCTGCGGCTTCCTGACCTGGTCTCCTTCTTCACCTATATCTCCGAGGAGCTGAGCCGTCTCCGCGCGATGGTGGGGGCTGAGCAGGACAAGGAGGGGTTGCGGGCTGCCGTCGCCGTTGCCGGGCGAATCCTTTCAGGGCTCCGTCACCGGAATCCATTCGTTCCATTGGACGCCGTCTTTGACGAGCTGGCTCCCGTCGACCGGGAGCGGGCTCTGCGGGTGGTTGCACCCTGCATCACCAACGTCGTGCGCCTCGAGAAGCAGAGGGACTTTGGTGGTGTTTAGGCACCCTGTGCATGGGCATGTCCATGTCTCGGCGCAACATGACCGTTGGATCAAACTCAGACGGTGCAGATCAGTCACTGTAGCACAAAGCGTGTGGGTGTGTTTGGTTGCATTCTCATCTCAATATAGTTGTTTCCTCTTCGTGTATTTTTGTCAACCTACTAGTGTGGACTCATGCACCCTTCATGCATTCTGCCAAACACCCAAAAGTGAGTCGAGAAGGGAACTTTTGCTCCCATCCCGTGCACCCTTCATACACCCTGTCTAACACTATTCGTGCTTCATATGGTTCATGTTTCGTGTAGTACTGTAGCACCGTACTCTCTGTGCACTATGGACCTAGTTCTGTTAACATTGATCTCACCGTTCATTCTCAACCGGACAGTCGAAAAAGCAGTACTATGTTACATATAGGAGTAGTTGACATGCGCACAACATCATTTGTTATCGTCATATCTTACTACACTAGCAACAAGATTGTGTAGTACTGACGTATGAACCACTTCACATGCCTAGTAGTAGGAGCACAGTGTATGTTCAAGTGGCTGTCGTGTTTTGCACTCCTCCGTCGTAAGAGTGGAGTGGAAACGCTTGCTGTAATCATTTTTTTTCTTCAGAATGAAAAACAGTGGACATGCTCTACCGTGCGGATCCTCCTCCAGCCATGCACTAAATTACTCACTTTCGCCGACGTGTGGGACAGCCAGCACCTGGGTTCACCAACCATGCACTAAATTACTCCGTAGTAGAGTGACGGTAGACTACCCCGATCGAACCGCCGCAGTAATGCCCAATGAGTCGTCAATTTCCAAAAAACCCTCCTTTCCTGCAGTAAGTTGGACGGACGAAGCAACCATCATTTCAATCTTATCTCTTAGGTTCCTCTCTTGAAGAAAACCCCCACTCGCTTCGCTTCACCCTCATCTCGTTCCTCCTTTCACTCTTCTCTCTCAGCTTCTTCTCTTGGATGGACGCCGGAGCACCGGCCGACGTGATGTCTATGGCCCTGGACCAAACTGTCGAGGCTCATGGTACGAAGAAGCGCAAGCACCCCGCCGAGACTACCGCACACAAGCTCAAAGCCATCGCCCTGTCCAAGCCCCCCTCTCCGGGATCCCTCATTAAGCAAGTCGAGGTACTGTCTCTTGTTGACGATCTTTTTCTCGATCTTGATCGTGTTTTTTCATCTAACACACAGTACTAGTACTGGTAGTAAAACTTTCTGGGTGATCTTGCATGTGATTTTAGTGTGCCAAATGACGGTTCTAAATTCCTCTTTTGACCAAAACATGCGAGAGGTTGACACTGATTTGTTATAGATTACTTTCAACTACTCCCTCTATCCCAAATTTCTTGTCTTAGATTTGTCTAGATACGGATGTATCCGTATCTAGACAAATCTAAGACAAGAATTTTGGGACGGAGGGAGTACTTTATGAACATCAATGCTACCTGTTAAGAGGGTATATTTGCCTCAGTAACTTGTGTTATGGATATTGCATGTAATCCCTCTGCTCTCATGCCTTTGAAGACATGTTCTAGTGTCTTTGTTCACTCATTTCTGTGCGTATAGGTAGTCATATATGGAGTATAATATCGAAAATCATCTTATATTTCTGAACGGAGGTAGTAAGAAAATATGGTTTCTGTTTGAATTAGAACCAGGTCCGCGGTGGAGATGAAGTTCTCAAAGTCATGTCGTGTGAACTGGAAGACCTGATGATGAGTTCTACTGCTGAACTATACAGCTGCTGTGTCCTTGTCGCCACATGTCCTGAACTAGTGTTTTCCTGTAGCATAGTTGTCAGGCGTGTTCTCGAGGCTGTACTTGACCACAACAATTTCCTAGATGTGCCTTCGATTACGAAGCGTGTGGTTCTTGTAAAGCTTCCCAACAAGTCTGATGTGGCCTGTCTTCATCATCATGTTTATGAGTGGAAAGACCACTCTGTTAGGTTCTCCAAGGTTGACAAGATGGTGATGGTGCATGTAGACATCTCACACGAAGTCCATGGCCTAGTCAGTTATGCGGGGTTCATCCTGTAGGTCGGTGGCAAGAAATAGTCTGCAGAGTTTAGTTAGTGCAACTTTGCTTGTCTGTAGTAAGTACTATTGTTCAGTACTTGATTTGTGTTTGTGAACCCTGTATTGTTTATTAGTACTGCCGCTTTTGGTGTGTGGTCAGTCCTGAGAACGGTCTATGTTAATGTCTGTCCACTCAATTCAGTCTATACATTTTGAAGTATCCAGATCATATTTTTTGTGAGGACGGTTTATCAATTATGGTTACACTTCAATATCTGTATGCATTGCAGGGTTTATCGCACCCACCAGGATTTCCAGTCCCATGGATGTTTGGTCCATACGATTTGTCAAGACCTTTGGACTGTCCTACTTGTGGGAGTAGGCGGGGCCCCTGCATGCCACGCGTAGTTGGACGATCAATCTTCTGTTTAGTACTTCAACATAGTGATTTCCTGGTAAGGATTCACTCGTGTCACATCAAGTAAATCTTATTGATTTACTGTCTAAATCTTATTGATTTAATGTCATGTTTTCTTTCTTTTCCTGCAATTTTACGATGCAGGTTTTGCCATGTGACATTCATCATAGAATAAACCGTTTGGTTTGCTCTACGGTGGCTATTTTCGCAGGTTTCACTTCTTATGTCGTGTCAGTAACGAAGGCACTGTCCATCACTTATATTACTGGAAAAAATTAGATTAGTCTGTTGTCTGAGTACAAGCTGAATCCCTATGATGAACTGCAGTTTGGTTTAACAAAAATGCCACAATTAGTCCTTCTCACGTTTAAAAGAAACGAAGAAAAAAACTGGATCACGGTCATGGATCCTAGTCAAGTTAGAAAGCTGATCATAGCAGACCAGACACGATCGCCGCTATCTCGCACAGATCGAGCACCGACAGTTGCTCTAGCACTAACAGCGGCAACAGCTTAGTCTGATCTAGCCGAGGATTGGGCACCGACCGCGTCAGCGGATCAGTCTGATCTACCGGAGGATCGGGTATCGACACAGGCACCTGCTCTGACACCGGCACCGGCTCTACAAGGAGAACCATCTCCGGTAGCAGCAGCGGCTTCGGCACCTGCACCAACACTTGCACTTGCATCTACTCCGGCCCGTGCAGTTGCACCGGCAATAGACTAGGTTGCAGCTCGCACTTCATATACCAAAGTCCTTACAAAAACCGACATGTCCACCTTCTTGGTAAGCAATGGCCGCCCAAGTGCTTCGTTCTTTTTTCTTTCCATGTTGTTTCACATGATTCACTGTGTTGATCTAATTGTTTGGGTATGTCTTCTTGTTTGCAAACAGAGAATTCCTAGAGCAACGAGGGAGTCGTTCAACAATTCGGGCAACCGCGGCCAAGTTTCTCTTACCATGCGCAGCCTTGGTGTGAATGAACCTGCTCAATATACCGTAAGTACAAAGGATGGTCCCATGATGATTGATGCTAAAGGATGGTCAAGGTTCAAATCTAAATCATATCTTGGATAGGGGATGATGTCAAAATCGAACTTTCTCGGCAAGGAGAGTTGGTCCAAATCAACTTTGAAATTCTTCAGTAGCAGCATGCAACTGCCGAACTGATCTATCCTCCGAGAGATTTTGATGTAATAATCTGGCATGGTGAAACAAGTGTCCTGTGTGTATAAGTAGTACGACAGTATTATTTATCACATGGTATATCGTTGATAGAATTGCAACTCTGATTGCTGGTTAGGAGTTGTCGTTCGATTTCATTCCAACAGCTGCCGTGCTTTATTCAATTTTATGTATTTGCCTTGCGACAGCATCTAAAACCAATGCCGTACCGATCGCTTGCAATATGAAAAGCACTGAGGTAGAACACATGGGCCCCCAAACATGTAGGGTCGGCCTGCGGCCCAAAGTCCAGAACCGTGAGCCTATCTGAGTATTATATTCTCAACTGAACCCCCATAAAAAAAGTTGAACCCCCATAATGCCCGTGCGTTGCAGAGGGAGTATATTTATTGGCAAGGTGAGCATGTGATATAAAAGATTTGTATATTTCTTTATAGAGGGAGTATTTCTCTGTCAAAATATATATTTATGTGTAACTAGTTACTCCTGTCTTTCTACTTCCTTTCGCTGATATGTGGGGCAACCTGCAACGGGGTCCACGTGCCATATGCACAAATTAGAGTGCACAACTTCACGGTAGACACACCCCGGTCGTAGTGCCGCAGTAATGCCCAATGAGCCGTCAAATCACAACCCCCCCCCTTCCAGCTTTAGCAGTAAGCCTGACGGACGAAGCGACAATATTTCACTGGGCCTGAATCCCCTTCTCCCTTGTCTGCTTGTTCAGAGAAAACCCCCGCTCGGCGATTGGATAGGGTTTTCTCATGGAGAACTAGGTACGAATTCTTCATCCATCCCCGATAATTCCAAGTCCCTTGGTCGCAGGTAATCCTAGGATGGCAACCGCCGCCGCTAATGCATTCTTCTTCGTACTGAATCTAGTGTGTTTCAGTTGCAGTGCCCAAAGTGCGAGTACCCTACAGATTTCTGCGCCCTCGGCGAGATGCCACACTTGTTCCTTCTCATCCTAACACATCATTTTGAAACGCACATAGTATGTTCCTAGGATCCTCTTTTCTATCCGGGAGGGTGGGTTTTTTTTGAACATGGTTGTGTTCTCATATTATTTTTCCTGCAGTGTATTATTTGCTCTGCCAGAACACATGTACTCAAGATGCTTGGCCTTGCCATAACTGAATACACTAGTTTAATGGTCACAGTGAAGACAAGCCATGGATATTACTTCCGAGTTGGGTTCATGAACCAAGAAGATTGGTGCTTTTTTTATGGCCGAACTTGGATAAACTTTCTCAAGTGTTACGGACTAAAAGTTGGCGCACGAATGTTGATGGAAATAGCAGAACCCGGTCTCATCTTCACTGCGATCTTCCACCCCGACGTCGTTCCAATTGTTCATCCATGTTAGTTTTGTATCTGGTTCTTGCTTGTTGCCTCAATTACTTCTTAATCCACCTATTCTGTCTAACTAATCACAATTTAACTTTAGAAGTAGCAACGAATCTCTCATGAAGATGCTACATCTAACTAACACTTTCTTATAATTGGTGGCACGTGTAGGTTTTTTTCAGAGTTAAGCAGTCTGCTCATTTGTTACTCTGTAATAACTCGGCTGTTACTAATGGCACTGAAGTTGAATGGATCGACATCCACAAGTTCCTACACTTTATTGATCGTCTTGAGGTCCTTGTGGGGCGTTTCAATGGTGGAAGGCCACGTGGGATATGTGTGCCACTGCTGCACTCGTTGAACAGGTCCAACTGTGTCGAGAAACTTATGGTACGAGCTGTTTTCTGTTATATACGTTGTTCAGAAACTATTTCTTATACACAAGTGATCTTCTTGAAACAGGAACTACCGAGTTCTATTGTTCCTATACAGATGCCTGACCATGGTCGGGTCACACTTGCGCTTGGTCACAACATGATGTTTATGTCAACCTACTCAATTCCCCTTGGAGGTGAAAAGATACTTATTCATGGGTGGTCTCAAATAATGAAGGCCCGTCCATCTTGGAGAATAGGACAGAAGATTATGTTCATGCTTTTCCATGGCTCTAAAGCGAATATCCTATTTATTGACCACGTTGCGAGATGAAGCCGCTTTCAGAAGGTTGTGGATGCGCGTGGTGGCGCCTGGGCCTTGTCCTGGGGCTTGGCGGCCTCACCCTTGGTTAACTGTAGGCAAAGTAGCACTGTTCGAGGCGTGCTTTGTACGGTTGAACCTGTATAAGTACTCATACTGCTTTCAGCTTTGCTTGTAAGTGCCCCTGCTGGTTTCAGTTAAGGTTGTTAAGTACTCCTGCTGCTTTTACAGTCTGTCGTGTTTCTTCAGTCATGTCTTCATCCAGCTGCCAAAACCAAACCAGCGCCGGCGGGGCCGCTTGCTTCTGCCTCCCACGGCTGGCTGCGCCTCAACGCACGCATCGCCGCCCCATCGTATCCTAAATCGTTAACATCGATGTCCTCCGCGCGCTTTGGTGTGCTCAGCGCAGCGCCGCGCTCTCACGTTGTCAACATGGTCAACAAACAACAGGAATCGGCAGAAGTGCATGGAGAGGATGATAGTAGGGGCCCACCACGTCAGCGTATGGAAAAATAAAATGATTCCTCCGAGTGTTTTCCTGACATCTGGGACCCACGACATTGTGAGCGTATATAGTCAATAGGAAAGAGAACAACACAAGATCCGCTGACACCTGGGACGTAGCTACTCGAGCATTATTTTTTTGTTTGGTATTGTTCAGACGGAGCAGGGTTTGAACTGGGTTGTGGCCCGTCTAGCCCAGGCTTATATTTTATGTTCACCATGTGACCAGCCCAGCTATTTTTTCTTTGTGAAAATGAGCCCAGTTTATTTTTTCTGAAGAATACCCAATCCAGGCCTACTTATTTTTCTACGCCCTGATGGGCTGCAACTCTTTCAAGACGCCTGCAAATCTTGAAAGTAATATGAAATGGGTTGTAAATATAAAAACAGATGACAAATTGGCAATTACTTTATAATTTCTGATTTTGTTCACATTTTCAGATTCCTATTTCACTAGGCATTAACCTAATTTAAATATATCTTCAAATTACTTTAAATCTGGCTCGACATTTCGGTATTAAAAATAGTTTGGAACCCACAGAAATATGCGAAATTGGCCATGGCCAACCAAAAAAACGACTGCAATAAATTGCATAAGAAGTTGCCATGAGCAATATATAAATTATTAAAAAAAGAGGGAGTGGTCTGACTTGTGGGCCTGTTAATTGACGCGTACGCAAGATTTTTTAGTTATTATATACATCAACAAATGATTCTAGCAGACGTAACCGTTGGATGTCAATCCAACGGCCGTCGTGTTTCTTCAATCTCTGATCTTCTTGCTCCAGCCGCCAAAGCAGCCGGCGGGACCACCTGCTCCCGCCTCCCGTGGCCGGCTGTGCTGTCGCGCAGGTCTCAGTGCCCCCTACTACTCCCACCGCTGGCCAGGGCATCCCTCTACTCACCCACACCACCTGTTATTCTGCAGCGACGGCAGCCTCACACCGCAGCCAAACCGGTGAACCCTCGTACTCCTCTCCGCGCGGGCTTCCACTGCCGCGTCTTCCCCGGCTCCGCGTCGTCCCCTTCCTAGGCCTCGCCGTCGTCCACCGCCATGGTGCTCTCGGCGCGGCATGGTCAATGTGGTCAACGACCGACTTCCATCGGAAGAGTACTATACGTGGAGAGGCTCACAGCTGGGTCCACGGCAGCCGCAAGGAAGTGCCTCCTTATTACGCGGAAAATAATTATTCCTCCACTTGATAGCAGGGACCCACCGGATGGGCCACCAGTATTTCACGAAAAAATGTTTCCCCCTGACTGTTGGGACCCACAGGACGGGCCACCGTATTTCGCAAAAAAAAAACGTTCCCCCCGCTGTCAGCTCGGACCCACCGGAAGTGCCTCCTTATTACGCACAAAAAAATAAATACCCCCCTGCTAGCTGGGACCCAACTTGGTGGGAGGCTGACTTGTGGGCCTACTAAGTTGACTGGGACGGAGGCCTTTGTCAACTTTAGTCAATATATGAACGATTCTAGCTCAAGTGACCGTACGATGTCCATCCAACGGCCGTAGTGCTTCTTCAACCTCTGGTCTTCTTGCTCCAGCCGCCCAAAGCAGCACCGGTCGTGCCGCCTGCTCCTGCCGCCCCTGGCCGGCTGTGATGCCGCGGAGGCCTCACCGCCTCCTACTACTCCCACCGCTGGCCAGGCCATCCCTCTACGCACCCACACCCCCTGTTATTTTGCGGCAACGTCAGCCTCACACCGCAGCCGAACGAGTGAACCCTCATACTCCTCTACGCGTGGGCATCCACTGCCACGTCTTCCCCGGCTTCGCGTCGTCCCCTTCCTAGGCCTCGCCATCGTCCACCGCCCTGGTGCTCTCGGTGCGGCATGGTCAACGTGGTCAAGGAATGGCTTCCATCGGACGTGGACTGTACGTGGAGAGGCTGACAGCTGGGTCCACGCCCGCAGCAAGGAAGTGTCTCCTTATTACGCGCAAAATAATTATTCCTCCACCTGACAGCGGGGACCCACCGGACGGGCCACCGTATTTTGCAAAAAAAATGTTTCCCCCTGTCTGCTGGGACCCACCAGCTACATCTTCGCATGCAAGGAAGTGCGTTCGAAAAAAACGATTCGCCCCCCTGACTGCTGGGACGCACCAGCTACATCTTCGCACGCAAGGAAGTGCATCCGAAAAAAAACGATTCCCCCCCTAACTGCTGGGACCCACTAGCTACATCTTCGCACGCAAGGAAGTGCCTGACACTCGGGACCACCCGGTTGAAGCATACGTGGCATTGTCATTCTGGTCGCGAACGTGGACGTACATATATACTGGTCGATGTATAGGCGCGCACGTGTCGTAGTAGAGGCGCGCACGTAGCATGTACACGTACGTACAACGGCCAAGGTGCAAGAAAGAAAATATGACCATGTACGTACATACGGGCGGGGTCTCGAACGCCTACTCGCGCATACATACGGGCAGGGCTCGTGTACATGGCTGGGTCAGAACGGAGAAACAGTGTCGTCGTCGTGTTCATGGGGAGGCAACGGAATGCGTCGTGTTCATGGGGAGGCAATGGAATGTGCCGTGTTCATCGGGAGGCAACAGAACGCGTGGGAGCCAACTGGCTGGGTCGGAACGAAATGCGTGGTTGTGTTCATCAAGACGGCTTGGACGGAACAGGCGATGGAAACGAGGCCTAGCGTACCGCATAATGGAGGAAACGGACCTCCTACATTCGGAACGGGGTCCTGTTGATCGGGAGGGATGTGGCGTACTGCAGAACGGAGGAAACAGACCTCCTATGGTTGAAACGGGGGTCCTGTTGATCAGGAGGGGTGTGGCATACCGCAAAACGGACGAAACGGACCTCCTACGGTCGAAACAGGGGTCATGTTGATCGGGAGGGGTGTGGCGTACCGCAAAACGAACGGTATGGGCTTGTGTTTGAGTGCTACGGTCGAAACGGGGGTCCTATTCATCGGGAGGGTGTGGCATACCGCAAAACGGGACTCCACGGGATACTGTTCATCTCCACCGTCGACCTCCTCCAGCCTCCACGGGCTATCGTCGACCTCCTCCAGCCTCCACGGGCTCCTGTTCATCCAGCCTCCACCGTGCACTACTCCACCGGCTACTGTTCAACCACCCCTCCACCATCTACTGTTCATCCAGCCCTCCACCGTCTACTGTTCATCCAGCCCTCCACACCACGGGGTCCTGTTCAACCACCCCTCCACAGGCACCCCTCCACCGTCTACTGTTCATCCAGCCCTCCACACCACGGGGTCCTGTTCATCCAGAGGCAACGCCACCGCTCACTGTTCATCCAAACCCCACTCCCCCCCGCAACGCTCACTGTTCATCCAATCGATCGGCTTCAATTAGCAGCTGTAGCGAAGGAATCGCTCGATCGGGTCAGTTAACAGCCATCGATCGATCGCTCGGGTTCAGTAACGCGTAGCTTGCAGTGCAATCGCTCGGGTTCAGTTAGAGCCCAACGCCTCGCTCGGGTTCAGTTAGAGCCAACGCCTCGCACACACGCGCGTACTTGTACGAGAGAAACGCGCATCGCTCGGTCCTCGACCTCCCACCGTAATCGGCAACTCCCCGAAATTTTCCTCCCCCTCGCTTCTACCATGGTTTTTCCCGTCATGGACGGCCCAAAGAATGTCATGCAGCTGCGTCTCCGGCCCGCCCAGGACGAAAAGCCCATTTTCTGTCATGATTTTTTGTCATAGAAGTAGGAGCCCACAACATCTATGATGATACCGGGTTTTGTCACAATTATCGTCATAGAAGTGCCATATGTATGACAAAAAAAAATTGTTCGGCCCAAAATGTCACGGATGTGTCTTTTTTGTAGTGAAATGACAATTTCTTTCTATACAATGCAGTGTTCGTTGCCCACACATGATGGAAGAGATCACATAGAGAAATACTATTCACTCATGCTACGATTCCAGTATTTAGAAATAGGGTGGTCCACCCTAAAAGAATATTGACAACAAATATGACAAGGCTAGCATAGATGTAGTGAATCAATCATTTACTTGTGAGCTTACTAGGACAAGTATGCAGAATTGTAACTGCAGTAAGAGACCGTCCAAAATCTGAATGAAGAAGTTTGTCTATCACTTATTGTTTGCAACTAATCGACGTGAATAATTGGATATTATATCGAATGAGTAAGAAAGACAAGTAAAGTTGTCAACAAACCTAGCTTGCAGTAGTAATCTGGGTCAATGTCACTATGACCAACAATCCAAAATTACTAGTGTCTGTTCCGAGGGCTGGAATTTTGAAAACCCTGTGAACTTTAGAGGTACTAAAAATTACCAAAATACATCTGAACCATTAAGTGTAGGTAGCACTGAGCACACAACAAACCCTAATGACAATCCTGCCTAATGAGTAATGAACCAATTAGAAAATGGGTGATGAGGAGTGGCTGCTAAGTGTTGAGGACGTATCTCAGGATAAATCGGGTTGGCTTGGTGGGTGCTGCACGCCTGAGCCCTGAACGGACTGGGAAGGTAGGCACGGCCGTGCGCCCGGGCAGCGGTGATGCTGTTGGGTGAGCGGCCCCTGGCCTCCTGTTAGACCGGCGTCTCGTCCTAGAGTCATGCCGTCCGGGACGGCAAGTCGCCGGCGAGGCAGGCGACTGGGAGAGAGTAGAGATCGGAAGCGCGCAATAGAACAGAGGGGAATCGGGGCCTGGGACAACACAAAATCCTAGGGTGGGCCGGCCCACCATGGGCACCCTGTAGAGATACATACCCGAGCGGCGAACATACATTTTCAAAACTAATTTAGGAACATTTAGCTGACCAATTAAACAACTCTGTTTTAATAATATCAGATTCGTATTTGAACAACTAAGCTTGTTTAGCTTGATGGGTGGAGCAGTGTTATTATGACACGAAGCACATATTCTGATCGTATAGTGATCATAAAAGGGGGAAACTCTAAGCATATTTTTTTAGCAAAAGAGGGTTTCGCCTCCGATTTCTATTAAAGAAACCACCACGGAATCAACATGATCAATTAAACCCTAAGCATGATCAATTAAACCGTATTATGGCTGTGCCATGGCAGATTTGAAGTTGCTAACCAGAGAAATGATATTTAGCATCCATTGTTTGCTTCAAACTAAGAACTAAATTCTAAGAGCTGAAAAGAAAGTAGAGTAACCAAGTTAAGATCTATTTTCTGGTTGAGATCAAAAAGGTGAGGAGATATGAAGTACCACCTCTCTTGCGGCGCCGTGTAGGCATCACGAGTGCGATGGCTGTCAGTGGCATTGAAGTAGATCTGCGATGATAGACGGGTGCATTGGGGGATAAGTCCCGTTGCGGTGGAAGAGAAGGTCGTGTGAGCGGCCCCAGCAAAGATGACGACGGCGCCTATGAAGCGAGAGGACGTGATGCAAGGCTATTTGTTCGTCGTCGTGGATGAGAATTGTCCATCTCTAGCAGTGGACAACACGGTCTTGGTAGGCGCTCCGACATGGTGGAGGACGGTGGCGATGGATGTGGTGGAGGACGGCGGCAATGGATGGGGTGGCGGACGGAGGCTGGTGTGGGGATGGGGTGTTCTAGCGCGGATGGTGTATGTATGGGAAATGGAGGGAGAGGTACGAGGAACCATGTTTTTGGGACGCGCCTGTCTGAAATATGGGAAAGTTACGAACTTAGCCCTCGTTTAAAATTTGGACGTCTCGTCGGTTGGGGATAGGACGGTAATCTCGCATCTCGCCAATATTTGCCCAGAGCAATTTCGGGCGAGGAGAGCGTGGTTGGCGCCCATGGTTGGCGCCCACGGTGTTTGAACGGGGCTGACAGGTAGGGCGGTTTTGACACGTCGGAGTGAAGTTACAAACCTGCCCCTATTGGAAATATTTGCCTACATCGATTTTGGCCGAGTCGAGTTTGTTTTGCCGCCCACCGTGTATGAATGGGGAATGGAGGGAGAAACAGAGGTCTTTCGGACGAGCTTGAGTCAAATGTGTTTTGCCGCCCATGTTTGACACCCACCATGTCGGAATGGGCTCAGAGGCGGTTGTGTCACGTCTAATTGAAGTTACTAACCTACCCCTATTTTGAGCAGTGGAAATCGGGCCGATGGATTGTCCGTGTAATGGGTAGACAGTAATTTCCATCTCCCAAACACTTGGCTTCGGGTAGCCGACATGGGAGTCGACATTTTGCCGATTCTGTCGAATATTGGGACAATAAGCATCCACGTTTACCATGGCAACTAAATTCAAATCCATTTTGTATTCCTATATGAATCTTTATAAACCATTCTAAGTGTTTTTACATATCTTCAAAAGGATGACAAAGATGTATTCCATTGTCATATATGAATATGGTTTACAAATGCCGATACTCAAATTCAGAAGCTAGAATCCAGTTTAAGGTGAATTCGAATATTTGGAACACTTCATGTCCAACTCAAATATCACACGCAGCATAATGTGTACTCCCATTTAGATATGTACACAAGCGATGTATCAAGATTCAAATACTGAGTCAATCAACCAAGAATGTATAGAACTAACACACATATAAACACTTATAGAGTATATGATCAATAATATCAACTAACATACATAAGCCAGGCCGCTGTACTTTTTTTGCTACAACATCATCCTTTTTTTAGCCAGCATCTTGGCCCTTTCTGATGCGTGCCACTTATGGTCCATCTATACTTCTATTAGTGTTGAATGCACATTCAGACCGATTGGCATATTTGTAGGTCTGCCATAACAATCCAAATGAAATGTCTCCGAGTCTTATCAATTAATACAAACTTGTGCTCAAATAAAATTACAAACCAAAAAACAAAAAAAAACAATTATTACATGATCTCTAAAACAAATGGTTTGATTGATTACATGAACAAACAACACAAAGGTTATTCAACGATGGAAAGAATGTTTCACCTATTATTTACCAAGTGGGAATTTAATTTCCCTTTTTCCTTCAGGACCTTAACAATGTAGTCAGTCTCAGCTTGCTTCATTTTGAAATCCACCAAATATTTAATGGTTGTCTTGAGTACTGCTTGTGATTGTGTTGTTTGCTTCCTCAACATGTCAACTTCATCTCTAAGTGCAGAAGCAGAATCTCTTTCTACCACTAGTTTAGCCTCTAGAGCATCAACAGTTGGCAATTCATAATGCACGATTGCGCCAGTGCCACTGCTGTGGGATGATGCAATGTCCATGGGGACCTCGCTCTTTGATCTTGGGCTAACCTATTTTTCCATTAAAGTTCCGATTGGATTCAGAAAAGTTGAAGTTAGCAAAACATCTCACCTGGGAGTTATAACAGCAAACTAGTTAAACAAACAAGGAATTAAAGAGTATCAATTGGATGCTGAAAAGTAGTTATTAACATCATTGTAACCCGCTGTTGCAGCAGCAAAGCAGTTAAACAAACAAGTAGATATTTAAGTTAAGGCAAACAGGTAATTCTTAACAGTAAGTATCAAACACATAGATAGGCGCAGTCTACAATAGGATTAACAGGCTGTGGCATTATGTAATCAGTAGCAAACTAAATTAAGCCAAGCAACGTAATTGAACAATTTTACAATAAGTGGCTAACTAAAATTCCGAGAAGCAGGTAACTGAACTTACGCTAGTTCTTTGTAAAGGCACACTGCAACTTCTTTTTCGCTTACAAGGTTGTATGAAGGAGTCCATGGCATCAATTGCTTGGATATGCAGTCCCAATACTTCTTTCTTCCCACACAGCATTGGTAAGTCAAATGGTTAGTCTGGTAAGATGGTGCGTCCTTGATATGTTATACGAGGACGTGTAGTCAGACTAGTTCTAGCCACACACATCACACTGGCTTTTACTGTATATTTCATGTGATTACCTTTGGCATATCGAGATCTAAGCAATCTACAATAGGATGAAAAGACTGGCATCCTTCACATTATTGGTGAACTCAGTTCGAGGGGAACTTTTGGTCTATGGGTGTATATACACCCTATATGCAAAAAAAATTAGTAATTCAACCAAAAGTCGAAAATTCCTGAAAATATTTTTGAAATAAACTTGACCTTCTATTGTACTCGTGAGAAAATAAATCCACAAAAAAATATCCCTTTGACTTCTTTTCAAAAAAGACAAATTTTTGGCTAAAATAGTGTGAATAGTGACCTATAATAGCAAATAAATTTTGTCTTTTTTGCTATGAAGTCAACTTTTTTTTTCATCCAGATTTTTTTACTAGTGCAAAAGTAAGTCAAGTGTTTTGTCAAAATAGTTCTTACCTATTTTGACTTTTTATTAAAATAATAAAAAATCCCATATAGGGGGTATATACACCTAGGTTCTAAAGTGTATTTCCCTCATAGAAACAAGCAATTCAACCATTCTGTGGGTAAATCAAAAGCGCAACTGGAATATTTTTCACTACCCAATCATACACACAAAAAGGGGCGACGTCACCATAGGGGCTGGTATGGGCGGCCGCCTCAGGTGGCTAGAAAGTGTGCACCTAGTTTGAGTCGTCTAGGTTGGCCCAGGCTAGTTTTGTTCGTCCCAACGCACGAGCAGGCAATGTAAAAAATGAAGAAAAATGTTTCAATTTGGATGGGCCAACAACATAAGTGCAAGGCATGCCCTATAGCAGGCTCGCGGCCCCAATGGGCGCCTCCCATATCGATCGACAACAGGAAAAATCCCAATTCATTCGCTCCAGCCTCCAGTCTGGTTCGCTCCTAACCTAGCCACCGCTGGATAGACCGTTACAGCACTTCCTCGGGCCCTCGTTGGAGGGCGGTCGCCGGGCTTCAAGCGAATGGAAGGACAAGAAGATGAAGAGCCAACCCTGGGTGTAGCCTGCGTGGGAGGCACCGGCGGCAGCACAGGCATGACATCGAGCTTGCGCAAACGGACAGTCGCAGCTTGCAAGAGTAGCATGCGCAACGAGCTGGTACATCACATCCCTGATTATATCTAATTCAACTCTTCAATTTCTGGCCAATAGTTAAATCTAACGGTGTTGTAAAACTGCTTGTATGTAGGGAATCTATGAGAAAATGAAACCAATTTCTACTTATTTTATAACTCCCCCAATCAATACTAAACTTACTGAATCTGATGTATCTAATCAAGTTTAAGGCAAGCTCATGTTGTTCTTGAGCCTGAAGTGTCTAATGAACAGACTGCTAATGAAGGGTTTGATGCAAACATTGTACATGCTCCTGGTGATGAACATATAGTGTCTAATGAGGGATCTAATGCAAGCATTTTGCAAGCTCATTGAATGATTTAGTGTCTAATGATGATCTGCTATGTTGAGAGAGACAGAGATTTGCAGACATTGATGACAAGCAAATTATAGTGCATTTTCACAGCTTGAGGAAACATCGAGGCCATCTACCAGAAAGTCCCCGTATCATGACAACATAACATAAATACTTTTCTAATATGTTGTTTGAAACTATTGGCATACTTGTGCAGGATAGATATATTGATATGCAGTTTGCGCACTAGTTATAGGTGCAATTACACTTTGATATTTTCAGCCAGAGAACGAATAATTCAAGCAGGTACATACCATGTTTGTAGTCCTTGTACACCATGTTGCATTTTGTGTTTTTTTGTGCTTGCATCATTTAGTGTTTATAATCTGAACTACTTTGGCTCATTAGCTAGTTTTCAAAGTGCTTGTAGCTTCACATTTCTCAAGTTATGTTGATTTCTGGAGTGCAAGTGCCTTCGTATTTTTGAAGTTAAATGTTCACCCCTGGTAACTTGAATTCCTAGATCCGCCACTACACACAAATCATACTAGAATGCGAGTACGAATTAAATGAAATACAGGGACTTACGCTAGCTTGTTGTACAGGCTCACTGCAACTCTGCTTGCGCTTGGGATGTTCCATGTACAAGTCCATGTTACCACTTGCTTGGACGTGCAGGCCTTGTGCTCCTTGCATCCCCCTCTGAATTTTTGACATGGTGAATGGTTGATCAAATAAGAGGAATCGACCTTGATGTTGTACCGGAGGACAGATACTTACAAGGTTATACGGGTGTGCAGGATGTGTACCAGATCCCGTAGCGCCGTCATGCTTCACTAAAAAATGGATTTGCTTGTTTCAGATGATATGTCCAGAAGAAATAAGAGTTAAAGTCAGAGTTGCATAGGTGTGTAAGCTAAGAGAGCAGTGAAAGGACATCCAAACATCATCGGAACAGTGCACAAGGGAGTGATGTGTGGATACCTAGTACGGGCCGGCATTTGGGCATGCTTGCCTAGCTAGAGTGCGGGTCACTTCAGAGCCGTTGAGGGTGATGCGTTGGCGTTGGTTGGCCGCGCACGGATGCAGATCTTGAGTGACAGCGGAGCGCTACGATGCGGTGGACAAGACCGTTGGTGAAGCCCCAACGGCCTCGGGGGGCGGAGGTGCGACGATGTGCTCGGTGAAGTAGCCCCGGTAAGCTGGGAGACGGTGTCGGTGAAGCGCACATGATGCGGTAGAACTCGGTGTCTGTGAGGCACGTCGGTTGTGGCGACCGATGTTGTCGGTGGACCACCCAGTGCGGTGAACGAGGGCGTAGATGAGGTAGCTCCGGTGCGGTGGTGAAGCGCGGCCGTCGTCTTCTTCGTTGTCGTCTGGCACAGAGGTGGGGAAAGAGACGAGATGAGGGGCGATTCAAACTTTGCTTCGGTTGGCGGCAAATTAGGGATTTGAGCAATCTGGGCGCGGAAGGGGACGGTGGAGAAGAGAGATTTTGCAGGGCTGGAATTGGGGCCGCTAGATATTTCAATCCGAAACGTGGAAGTGTGAACTTATTTTGTCGTCGTCCTTTTTTCTGGGGCAGGGGGGAGGGGTGGGGGAGTGGGGGAGGGAGGGAGGGTGGTGGGTGGCTGGGTGCTATGCGTCCGTCTGACACACGCGACCACCCCGACAGGACTATGCTTCGATGCCTTAAGGCACCTGCCTTCGTGTCCATGACATGTGGGCCCAACAGGTGGCTGGCCCACATGTTAGTGACCGAAAGGCAGGTGCCTTTAAGGCACCGAAGCAGCGTCCACCTCTACACGACCCTGGTCTGCCTGGTGCGCCTACATTTGAGAATGCAAACGAATCTTCTTTCATTTGCAAATGAATCTGCATGTATTACCATGCCCGTGTTTTCCTTGCAATAATTAGTCATTCGAAACGAGATACTCCCTCCGTTCACTTTCGTAAGTCGTTTCAGACAACTTAAAATGAATTGTTTTGCACATTGTCTGAAATGTCTTCAAGGTCTTATAAAAGTGAATAGAGGGAGTACTATAAATTAATTAATGAGGAGTTATTTGAAAAAAAATCGAAACGGTATCCACGCTAACGTGGATTAGAGTGTGTGTCACATAATTAGTTATTTGAATTAGAGTGTGTGTCATGTAGCGATCTCCAATTCTAACGTGGATTTCGCATTTCACTGTATCCACGCTACTTTTTTAATACAAATTCATGTGTATATGATGAACACCATGGTAGTGAGAAAACTTTTGGATGGATTCAAACATATGACCTACAAAAAAGCACAACAAATTGAGTCAATGTCAACTTTTCGAAACTTAGTATGGCACGAATTCGAAATAATTACCCGTATGCATGGTCCTCGGTTCAAATCTTACAAGATACACCGAATTGAAACATCGATATTAAGTCTCGTACTATGTACATTCAAATGTTGTTTTTAGC
>NC_041393.1:427502156-427508464 GCF_002162155.2 Triticum dicoccoides | reverse complement strand
GGTCACTCCCTCGAGACTATCTCACTCTTTCTTCCGCACAGCTGGCCATACTCGCTCAATCTCGCTCTCTTTATCTGAGTCTTGTTTAACCTCGTTTTCTTTCACACACAAATGATATATCTCCTTGTTCGGGCCTCGATCAACACACTCTATACTCTCTCACATAGATTGTCTATCTAGGTCAGTCCATCCAAGCCGTTGCCACTCTTTCGACCTCATGGCGGGCCACGCTCACTCAATCTCTCTCTTTCTCTCTCTCTCTCACTCTCTCTCTCTCTCTCTCTCTCTCTATCTCTCTCTCTCTTTGTGTGTGTGTGTGTATGTCTCGATTGACCTCGCTCTTTCTCGGACAAAAATGATATATCACCATGTTTGAGCCCAATTCGACCTATTCACATTGTATACTCTCTCAGGCACATTGTCTATCTAGGTCACTCTCTCCAACCCGTCTCACTCTTTCGATCGCACGGTGACCCTATGTGATCGATTGACCTTGCTTCCTCCCACGCACAAAATATATCTACACATTTGTGACTGGATCATCTCTCAAGCTCTATCTTACAGCTCTCACCCTTGCCAAAATCTCAATCGGATAATATCTCTCCAAAGTATATATATCTCTTCAATGAATGTCGGACCACACTCACTTTGTCTTTCTATCTATATGTCTCTCGATTAACCTTGCTTTCTCACACCGTATCTTCCACGCATTGAAGCTAGTACCTCTCCATCCCTCGCAAAGCCGGAGCTATTTACATTGCGAGGGGCACTCCAACCTTGGATTAATTTGTGTAGGCATTTATTCCGGTCGGTTTAGATTATATTTTCGTAGCATTCGGCCCACAACTACTCCAAACACCGTTGTGACCCCCGCAACTCCCCTAGTTGATTTCCATCTGGCTCGGTCATCACTCTCTCGCACTTCCTTTCTCGCCTTCAACATTGCACCATGGTATTATTGCAAAAACTATGTTGTTCTCTTTAATTATTATAAATAAGCTACAAAAATACACACCGATAGTCCACTTGCAATGGAACAAATTTCGACCCACCAATTAAAGTGCTACAAACTACATACCAAGGGGCCCACATGTCATGAAATAAATTTGGACCCATATACAAATTAAAAAATAAAGGACAAGGATCGAACATGCGACCGGGCCTTCAAGCCGCATGTCGATAGGCAACATACGTAGAACAACAATGTTTGTTGTACCCCCCCTTTGTTCACATAATGTTTTTATGTTACCACAGTCTATTTAATGGATAACATGTAATATTATTTTTAGTACTATTCGCCTTCACTTACTGGTGGGTTCCATGTGCATTCTCTCTCTCTCTCTCCTCTCCTTCTGCATTTAGACGCACGGGCAAACACGAAGAACTCGCGGGCGATGTTGCCGTTGACCATATCTGGACGCGTTCACAAGTCACGGCACCAGTTTCACGTACTAGCAGTTAATTTGGAAGTATATTAAGTGCATGCGGATATTAAGTACTAGGATATTATTTGCGTGTTATTATGTGATTAGCACTATTTTTGGCATGAAATTAACTGCACGCTAAACGTGTTGAGCGCTCGACATTGAAGCAGTCTAGGTCATTGGATGACAAGGAATACATGTGGCTTGATGATGTTTTTTATTTAATTTGATACGGCTCTAGCAGAACATTCAATCTATCAAACCATAGATTTCGTTCAGCCGACTCCGACTCTAAATTATACGACGATCGATATAAAATAAACAAAAATGATAAACGTTCGGATTTTAAGCATGGCAATCCGAACGTTTTTCATGGCAAATTTAGATTACGCGGTGGTGGTGGGGGCGTCTTGCAGTGGGAAGCGGCTCCTCTGCCTGTGTCGTCGGGCCACTGACCGACAGCGACGGCGGCGTCTTGCACCATTGTTGGCGTACTCCTGGACGTTGGCCTAGCTTCAAGGAAGGCCAAATGTTCTGGACTTCGGAGCGAGTCAACTGGCGGGAGGAGGCGACTGACGTTGGTGCAAGGAAGCGGTCGACGGCGGCCATCCATGCCACTGAGGGGGGCACTGGCACCCGCGCGGGGACAGGCACTGTCAACGGCGCGGCGGAGACATTCGTGTGCACGGGCAATAGCACGGGCGCGCACGTCAGTTCATGCGCAGGCGCATGCGCTGGTAGGTGCACGGGTACCGGCACGGGTGTGCGCGTTAGTGCACGCGCAGGCGCATGCGCTGGCAGGTGCACGGGCGCGTGAAAGTCGGCGGGGATCTCGTGGAACCCCGTGGGATCAAGCTCGGCGACAATGTGTGGCTCCCAGCCCATCAATGCCACAGGGATGGGCGCTGGCGCAGTCGGGGCGACGGGAGCCGGAACGGGAGCGGGGACAGGCACGGCGTCTTCCAGCAAGGCCAGTTCAAGCTCGTCCCAAAGCACCTTATGTTCTTGAGACTCTGGCTGGGTGTCTTCCGTAGGAAACTGGAACACTAAGGGCAGACCATCGTCATGCGGCATGGCGTACGTTTAGGTCAGGCTAGTTGGAGGTAGACGACAGGAGAATCGAAGAGGCAGAGAGAAGATTGTAGCGATACCAGGTAGTGCGGGGTTGATTTGAAACTGCGACACCGGCGACATTAAAAGTGGAAGCAGTTGGGACGAAGGTGGGCGGCGGAGCCTGGTCAAAGGGCTCGCCTCCCAGTGAGCCTGCACAGCGGTCTGCTTGCATGCCTCCCTGTCAGCCGGCGCGGCGGTCTGCTCGTACGCCTCATGTCGACTCACACGCTTGCTTGGACGGCACCTGCCGATGAGAAGCAGGGACTCGTGGCGGCACGTAAACACCCACGGTTTCAATAGTGAAAGCGTTCGCCTTAACGTGACAGGTCTTTGTTCCAAAATACCTTGGCTCTTCATTTGTGCAACTTGTCATAAGCAGCTTGTCTCGAATTGAAGAAAAAACTTACCAAGTAATATTTGTGCCATATCACGTGACCATGCTCAACTTCAAGAATTTATGCTCAATTTTGGATTTTCTGAAATTTAAGATCCAGGATTCGAAACAATATCATAGCCTACATCATGCAATAAATTTTCAAGCCGTACATCTGTCCTGTTGTATTTCTTAAGAAAGGATTTGGTCAAACATTTTCCTTAGTTAGACTTCAGACAAGTTATATATGCAGAGTAAAAGGATAATCCCTCCGTACCAGTGCATTGCCTGATATATTAACTCAAGTACTATGCACGAACAAACGGGCTCAATTCTGTGCTCATCCTGGTGTAGTAGTAGAAGTACTAGGCAAAGCAGTTGACGAGTGACCTTGCCGAGCGGCGACCGAGGGAATTGAACCGTGCTCGGCACGGTAGGTAACGTTGTCTAGTTACTAAAGCATCCCTCCGTTGTTCATCGGTAGTCATTATGGACCGGGGACATGAGGGGAATTTCCTATGGATGGAATTCTGGCCGCCAGATATTTCGACTTGAAACGCTGAGGCTCGACTGGTTGGGGTTGTCTAATGTGTGTACGACGCACGCCACCGAAGGACACGAGCCTGGTTTTTTTATTTTTTTTATTTTTTTAGGATCAACACAAGCTAAGGTGTGGCTGGTACGTCATTGGGTCCCACCATTCGAGAATACGAAAGGAACCTTTTAAATTGCGGAACGAATCTATGTGTATTACAGTACCCGTATTTTCCTGCAAATACTAATCTCAACGTGGTAATTGATTTATGACGAGTTGTTGAACTAGAGTGAGTTTGTGATATAGTGATCTCAACGTGGATTTCACATTTCATGGTATCCCTAGTAAGTTTTCCAATTCAAATTCAAATTTAAAAGATGAACAATATGGAGGTGAGAAAACTTTGTATGTATCAAGCTGTAACACCCTCGATGCGGCTATATCTCCCACGTGTCGAAGCACGACTTAGAGGCATAACCGCATTGAAAGCAATGTCGCAAGTGAGGTAATCTTCACACAACCCATGTAATACATAAGGGAAAGAGATACATAGTTGGCTTACAATCGCCACTTCACACAAATACATGAATAAAGCATTACATCATCCAGATACAATCAAGGTCCGACTACGGAACCAAAATAAAAGAAGAACCCCAAATGCGACAAAAAGTCCCCGATCGACCCCAACTGGGATCCACTACTGATCAACTAGAACAAAACAACACAAAGGGCAAGATCTTCATCGAGCTCCTCCTTGAGCTTGGTTTGCGTCACCTGCTCGGTAACATAGGCACCTGCAAACTGGTTTTGGAAGTATCTGGTGAGCCACGAGGACTCAGCAATCCCATTACCATGGGTATCAAGACTAGCAAAGCTTAATGGGAAAGGAAGGGGTAAAGTGGTGAGGTTGCAGCAGCGGCTAAGCAAGTATGGTGGCTAACATACGCAAAGAAGAGCGAGAAGAGAACAAGCGGAACGGTCGTGAAGCTAGCAATGATCAAGAGGTGATCCTGAACACCTACTTACGTCAAACATAACCCAGAAACCGTGTTCACTTCCCGGACTCCGCCGAGAAGAGACCATCACGGCTACACACTCGGTTGATGTGTTTTAATTCGGATCAAGTGTCAAGTTGTCTACAACCGGACATTAACAAATTCCCATCTGACACATAACCGCGGGCACGGCTCTCGAAAGTTTATACCCTGCAGGGGTGTCCCAACTTAGCCCATGACAAGCTCTCGCGATCATCAAAGGAATAGACCTTCACCCGAGACACTCCGATCAGACTCGGTATCCCGGTACATCAAGACATTTCGACAATGGTAAAACAAGACCAGCAAAGCCGCCCGGCGTGCCGACATCCTGATAGTAGCCGCGCGTATCTCGTCTCAGGCCACGACCGGATGAGCTAAGCGTACAGGTACCGACGTAACCCAAGTTGCCAAGGGATGGTCCCGCACGGTGCTCTAGTTTGGACCAACGCTTAGACAAGCACTGGCCCGGGGGGGCTAAATAAAGATGACCCTTGGGTTAATTACTCCCAAGGGAAAAGTAGGTGGTGGTGAGGCAAATGGTAAAAGGCAATGTTGGGCCTTGCTGGACAAGTTTTATTCAAAGCAAACTGTCAGGGGGGTCCCATAAATCACCCGACCGCGTAAGGGACACAAAATCCGGGAACATAACACCGGTATGACGGAAACTAGGGCGGCAAGAGTGGAACAAAACACCAGGCATAAGGCCGAGCCTTCCACCCTTTACCAAGTATATAGATGCATTAATAATATAAGAGATATTGTGATATCCCAACAAAAACCCTGTCCACCGCGGAGAAATCTTCAACTTCACCTGCAACTAGCAACGCTATAAGAGGGGCTGAGCAAAAGCGGTAACATAGCCAAACAACGGTTTGCATAGGAAAGGTGTCAAAGGTTAGGGGTTCATGGCAATATGGGATGGCTGGACAAACAGGTAATAGGTAGCACAGCATAGCGAAAGAACGAGGCAACTAGCATAGCAATGATAGTAGTGAGATCCAGGGTAGCGGTCATCTTGCCTGAGATCCCGCACGGAAGAAGAACGAGTCCATGAAGAAGACAAACGGACGTAGTCGAACGAATCCTCACAACTCCGGAACGAAACCGAAGCTAACCCGGAAAGAAGCAAACAACATAGTAAACCAACAAGCATAAGCATGGCATGATGCATAAACAAGTATGATGCATGTCCGGTTTAATGAAGCATGGCATGGCAATATGCACAAACAACACTACAAATTAAGTGGAGCTCAATATGCAACGAGTTGCATATTGACGGAACACCACATTCAAGTTATTTAGTTCGCTCTCGTTATGTACCCAACAATATTAAATGTTGTTAAACATGGCAAGAGGGTGAAGCAAATGAAAACTACCTATCTAGGAAATTTAAATGAGGCCGGAAACAACAAACAACAATTCCGAAAAATCCTCATGAGCATATTATGAATTTGGTACTGTTCTGCCCTAAAACATATTTTAAAGTTGTTAAACAGGAAAATAAAGTGGACAATGTTAATCTAGGCATTTTTCCACCCCAAATACATATAAAGAACATTTAATTCCGAGTTACGGTTAATTAGTTATGAATTAAAGCATTTTAACATGGCATATGAGCAAATTTAAACAAACAGCATTTTAAACATTTTAAACATGGATGAAAGTGGCATATTGTGAAACTAGATGAAAAACTAAGCATTTTACATAAATAAATTATTTTAATCCGATGCACCAATTGTGAGTTATTAAATGCATGATGTATGAGGGGTTTTCTGTAAAACTGTTAATCACTGGAAAATGGGAAATTCGCATGATCAGAAAAAAAA
>NC_041393.1:427495092-427502083 GCF_002162155.2 Triticum dicoccoides | reverse complement strand
CGAGGCCAGACGGCGATGAGACAGCGAGGCGCGGGACTCCGGCGGCGGCTCCATGGGCGGCGGCGCTTCCTGGAGAGAGAGAGAGCAAGCTGGTGAGGGAGAGGGAAGGAGAGGGAAGGAGGAGAAGGGGCGGGCGGCGCTGGCCTGGGACGAGGTGGCCGACGGGGATTGGCTGCGGGCGGCGGCGACGATGACGTGTCGCGACGCGATTCGTCGGAGTGAGGTGGCGGCCGAAGTGGACGTGTCCGGCCGCCGGGCGGACATGTCCGGCGCGCGCGGAGGGGAAAAATCTAGGGTTTCGGGGGATCATCCGTGAAAAATGGAGGGGGAGGTCTATTTATAGATGGAGGGAGCTAGGAGAGTCCAAATGAGGTGCGGTTTTCGGCCACGCGATCGTGATCGAACGACCGAGAGCATGGAGGGGAGTTTGCTGGGTTTTGGGCCACTTTGGAAAGGGTGTTGGGCTGCACACAAAAGAGGCTTTTACGGTTACCCGGTTAACCGTTGGAGTACCAAACGACCTCCAAATGGCACGAAACTTGACAGGCGGTCTACCGGTGCTATACCAAAGCCGCTTGGCAAACCTCGGGCCATTCCGAGAAAGTTAAATACCCGCACACGAAAAAAGAGAAGAGGGGAACGCCGGGGAACATAGGAGCGCCGGATTGCAAAACGGACAACGGGGAAAATGCTCGGATGCATGAGATGAACATGTATGCAAAATGAAATGCACATGATGACACGATAAAATGCAGATGATGACATGGCAAAGTGCAACACGCAAGCAAATGACATGGCAATGGAGGCGAATAACTGGTGGACACCTGGCGCATCGGATCCGGGGCGTTACAACACTCCACCACTACGAGAGGATCTCGTCCCGAGATCTAGGATGGCACCGGAGGGAAAAGGAAGAGGAGAGGTAAAACAAAGTTGCTTCTTTGACGAACGAGTGAAACCATGAACCTTGAGAGGTTGAGCAATATAAAAGAAAGAGTACAATAGAGATGAGCGAGATTGCAAACAATCCGTTAGAAAAGAGGAACAAGGAGTATTACGAGAATTTGAAGGTTGCAAAGACATGAATCAAGAGTTTCACGAACGAAAAGAATATGACCACCTCGGTATAATGAGATAGTCAAGGAACAAGAATGACAGAATTTGGACAGCACTCCAGTAGAAAAGAGAAGAAAACTTGATGAGATGAAAAGATATTGAAGAGATGATACAACACTCCGGTTAAATGGATAAGCACGAAAAGAACACGATCCTTACAATTTGAGATGATGAGTGAAAAGAGCAACATCACAATGCCTTCGGAAGAAAAAATAGAAGATAGATCATTGGAATAAAGGGACGGAGAATAAAATGACAACATTTGCCACAAGTGAACTTGGAAAGCACCCTTCCAAGAAGGTTATAACGGAGTTGTTGGAAAACCAACAACGAAAAGAATAAGCTTGTGGCGGGCTTATGAAAACATCTCAAAATTATGAGGTGAGCTTCTGCCACCAACGAAAACAATTGCTTGCTTGAGATCAACGAAGAGATGAAAATTGCTTTCGCCGAGAGGATAGGAGAAAACTTGGATCATTGATAAGCACCACAAATAGCAACATTCCGTAGGGAAGGCTTTAGGTGAAATCTATACCAAGATAACTCCAAAGAAGGGATTGATGGATTTAAAATACCTCGTTCTTGACAACATGTGAATCGTGAAACACGAAGGGAATTGTCAAGAACGACATAACACCACCTGAAAAGATAAAGGAGAAGAATTGCAGTTTGGAATGCAAGATGAAGAATACTTGAACTCCCCAAAACAAAACATGTGTTGAGCACCATGTTTATTTTAGAGTATAGCTTGGGGGATCATAACTTCAAGAGAAATCTTGAAGAACAATTGAAGAATGACAAGAATCCTTGACGACCCACCATTTAGAGCCTCCATGAAGAACTCCGGTAATAAAAGGATGATGCAAAGAAAGAGAAGTTGAAAACACAAGGTGAAGCCTTGCAAAGATTTAGATGGAGCTTCGCGATGAGATAATGCGGAAAAGTTGAAAACTCCGGAAAAGAAAAGATGAAGCATCTCGAACCAAGAATGTGATATGATGAACAACTCCGGAAAGAGGAAATTAATCACTTGGATGAAACAAGAATAAGAATTATGTTATGCATATCCTTCACCAATTTAAATTGATGACAAACAACGGATTAGGCATACTACTTATTCTCGCAGAAAGGATTAAACGAGATATATCAAAACTTGAGAAGGTCTTCAACGAACCACCGGTAGGATTGGAAAGAACGAATGAATGAATGAATTGATACGATGACGAAGGAAGAGAAATCTTGAACGAACCACCATAAGAATTGAAAATGAAAGTAGCAAAGGCACAATTCACCGGAAAGAATTGGAAAACGAATGAAGATACTTGAAAGAATTTAGAAACAAGAGAACAAAGAGATCTTGAGCTGACTAGAGTAAACTTGAACGATGCACCGGTAAGATTTGGAGAATGATAGCTACACGCTGAGAATGAAGAATTATGACATGATGGCCTTCGGAGGAAAGAAATGGAAACAACTCATGAAATGCTCCGGATGGTAAGAAAAGAATTTTCACAATCGAACACAATTATGAGAGGATGGCATCAAGCTAGGACCATGAATATTGAAGAGAATAGCGCAAGATTAAGGAGAAACTCTTCTTCGGTCTTCAAATGATGAGAATGACAACGAGAAACACCACCAAGAATTATTGAGGCACACCGGAAGAATCAAAAGCGAAGAGGTTAAGCCAACTATGAAAAGAATTTCAAAGATCTTGGAGAAAAGCATTTGACTGATGATAACTCATTCTTACGTCAAACTTGGAGAAGAATTTGGGATAGCTCCGGAATAATTAGAAGAGTCAGGTAAGATCCTGGGAAAGACCTGTGGGTTAGGGCCCACTCAAAGGAAAACACCGTTGAACGATTACTTGAAAGGGAGATTGCACCGGTTGATTAAATGACTAGCATGAGATAGCATCCTCAAAAGAACTTGAGTGAATTGAGAATGGAAACTTGAATCTTCTGAGATAACTTTGGCACTCCAGAACAAATGAGTGGCGAGAAGTGAGTGATTGAGAGGTGCACCGACATGAGAAAGCATTTGACACGAGGAAAAGAATATGATCAACACTGAAATCTTGAATTGGATCCACCGGAGAAGCAAAAGAACGAAGGATGATGAACTAGTAGAACATCTTCGTGGGAAATCACCGGATAAGAACATTGATTGAAAAGAATGAAGAGACTTCACATGAATAAATGGATACTTGATTAAGAAATCTGTGTCCTTGAAGAAAAAGGGTGGGAGGGTGGGGAAACAAAGGCAACTTGGGACGGATGAAACAAACACCGTTGAGAAAACTTAGAATTGATCTTGCGGATGGAAAGAATGATGGGATCCACTTGAAGAGAAGCACGCCGGTAGGAAAAGAATTAACATGACAACCTCAATGATCAAAAGGATTAGTATTCACATAGCAATATGAGAACACCGTTTAGGAAAGGTATGGATTCAACATTTGACAACGAAGCAACTCGAATACCACAATAAAACAAAACAAAGGATTGGCTTATAGAATAAGCCAGAACAAACATATGATAGAGATTTCGTCCGAAGTTTTCGTGGTGGGGCCTACACGGGCTCAATCGTACAGCACCATCATGTACAAGGCAGTGCACATGACATACGAAGCGTCCTCGAGTCGGCATAGCCAAGGACTCTTTAAGACACAACAAGACCACTGTAAAACCAACCGTGAATAGGCGGACCACTAGACGTCGAACCCCAATTTCATATCATACATCCGTCGAAAAGATATCCTAAGAGCTACTTGAATTCCCACCTATGAAACTCCCGAAATTTTCTGGTTATGCAATCTGGTGTTGGGGATACAGGGGAGCAATATATCTCACACAAACTAACAATCCCTACATCCAGCTGTATCCATCCGTCAACACATAACCAAGAAACCTTCGGAAATCGTCTACCTCAACCTTCGAAAAGCATCCGTTATACGAGTCATGGCAATACTCCCGTACTCACCTCAGTACTGGGTTAGCGGGATTATCTCACCAACAACTGCATAAAAGAGATTTTCGATGTCGGCGTACTAAACTCAGGTATTCCAGAACTGCAACGATAAAATTATGACGACAACACCTCAGAGCTCAACTCCCCGGGACACTGCCACAACCCCTAAATGTCAGGAGGCACCAAGAACAATGTTGTCATCATAAAACCATCGGAACGATTCTAAGATACCCGCGTGATCCTAAAAAAAAATTAGTGAAGTTTGAGAAGAGAAGAGTCAAAACATCTACGTCAGGATACCTCACCAGAAGGTCGAAGGGACTGGGGAGTAAAAAGAATCCTACTCTCCAATATATAATTCCTAAAAGACTCAAAACATTTTTCTAGACACAACTCGGCCACTAAAAACGATCAAGCAGTGGGGCTCCTAAGGTCGGGGAAGGCTCTGATACCAACTTGTAACGCCCTCGATGCGGCTATATCTCCCACGTGTCGAAGCACGACTTAGAGGCATAACCGCATTGAAAGCAATGTCGCAAGTGAGGTAATCTTCACACAACCCATGTAATACATAAGGGAAAGAGATACATAGTTGGCTTACAATCGCCACTTCACACAAATACATGAATAAAGCATTACATCATCCAGATACAATCAAGGTCCGACTACGGAACCAAAATAAAAGAAGAACCCCAAATGCGACAAAAAGTCCCCGATCGACCCCAACTGGGCTCCACTACTGATCAACTAGAACGAAACAACACAAAGGGCAAGATCTTCATCGAGCTCCTCCTTGAGCTTGGTTTGCGTCACCTGCTCGGTAACATAGGCACCTGCAAACTGGTTTTGGAAGTATCTGGTGAGCCACGAGGACTCAGCAATCCCATTACCATGGGTATCAAGACTAGCAAAGCTTAATGGGAAAGGAAGGGGTAAAGTGGTGAGGTTGCAGCAGCGGCTAAGCAAGTATGGTGGCTAACATACGCAAAGAAGAGCGAGAAGAGAACAAGCGGAACGGTCGTGAAGCTAGCAATGATCAAGAGGTGATCCTGAACACCTACTTACGTCAAACATAACCCAGAAACCGTGTTCACTTCCCGGACTCCGCCGAGAAGAGACCATCACGGCTACACACTCGGTTGATGTGTTTTAATTCGGATCAAGTGTCAAGTTGTCTACAACTGGACATTAACAAATTCCCATCTACCACATAACCGCGGGCACGGCTCTCGAAAGTTTATACCCTGCAGGGGTGTCCCAACTTAGCCCATGACAAGCTCTCGCGATCATCGAAGGAATAGACCTTCACCCGAGACACTCCGATCAGACTCGGTATCCCGGTACATCAAGACATTTCGACAATGGTAAAACAAGACCAGCAAAGCCGCCCGGCGTGCCGACATCCTGATAGTAGCCGCGCGTATCTCGTCTCAGGCCACGACCGGATGAGCTAAGCGTACAGGTACCGACGTAACCCAAGTTGCCAAGGGATGGTCCCGCACGGTGCTCTAGTTTGGACCAACGCTTAGACAAGCACTGGCCCGGGGGGGCTAAATAAAGATGACCCTTGGGTTAATTACTCCCAAGGGAAAAGTAGGTGGTGGTGAGGCAAATGGTAAAAGGCAATGTTGGGCCTTGCTGGACAAGTTTTATTCAAAGCAAACTGTCAGGGGGGTCCCATAAATCACCCGACCGCGTAAGGGACGCAAAATCCGGGAACATAACACCGGTATGACGGAAACTAGGGCGGCAAGAGTGGAACAAAACACCAGGCATAAGGCCGAGCCTTCCACCCTTTACCAAGTATATAGATGCATTAATAATATAAGAGATATTGTGATATCCCAACAAAAACCCTGTCCACCGCGGAGAAATCTTCAACTTCACCTGCAACTAGCAACGCTATAAGAGGGGCTGAGCAAAAGCGGTAACATAGCCAAACAACGGTTTGCATAGGAAAGGTGTCAAAGGTTAGGGGTTCATGGCAATATGGGATGGCTGGACAAACAGGTAATAGGTAGCGCAGCATAGCGAAAGAACGAGGCAACTAGCATAGCAATGATAGTAGTGAGATCCAGGGTAGCGGTCATCTTGCCTGAGATCCCGCACGGAAGAAGAACGAGTCCATGAAGAAGACAAACGGACGTAGTCGAACGAATCCTCACAACTCCGGAACGAAACCGAAGCTAACCCGGAAAGAAGCAAACAACATAGTAAACCAACAAGCATAAGCATGGCATGATGCATAAACAAGTATGATGCATGTCCGGTTTAATGAAGCATGGCATGGCAATATGCACAAACAACACTACAAATTAAGTGGAGCTCAATATGCAACGAGTTGCATATTGACGGAACACCACATTCAAGTTATTTAGTTCGCTCTCGTTATGTACCCAACAATATTAAATGTTGTTAAACATGGCAAGAGGGTGAAGCAAATGAAAACTACCTATCTAGGAAATTTAAATGAGGCCGGAAACAACAAACAACAATTCCGAAAAATCCTCATGAGCATATTATGAATTTGGTACTGTTCTGCCCTAAAACATATTTTAAAGTTGTTAAACAGGAAAATAAAGTGGACAATGTTAATCTAGGCATTTTTCCACCCCAAATACATATAAAGAACATTTAATTCCGAGTTACGGTTAATTAGTTATGAATTAAAGCATTTTAACATGGCATATGAGCAAATTTAAACAAACAGCATTTTAAACATTTTAAACATGGATGAAAGTGGCATATTGTGAAACTAGATGAAAAACTAAGCATTTTACATAAATAAATTATTTTAATCCGATGCACCAATTGTGAGTTATTAAATGCATGATGTATGAGGGGTTTTCTGTAAAACTGTTAATCACTGGAAAATGGGAAATTCGCATGATCAGAAAAAAAA
>NC_041393.1:427481806-427494265 GCF_002162155.2 Triticum dicoccoides | reverse complement strand
AGGGCGGCGCCGGTCGAAGATGGCGGGGCCGCGACAGGAGGTCGCCGGCGGGAGCGGACGGGGCGGATCCGGCGGATCTGGCCCCGGGGAGGCCATTCCCAGCGACGGCGAGGCCAGACGGCGATGAGACAGCGAGGCGCGGGACTCCGGCGGCGGCTCCATGGGCGGCGGCGCTTCCTGGAGAGAGAGAGAGCAAGCTGGTGAGGGAGAGGGGAGGAGAGGGAAGGAGGAGAAGGGGCGGGCGGCGTTGGCCTGGGACGAGGTGGCCGACGGGGATTGGCTGCGGGCGGCGGCGATGATGACGTGTCGCGACGCGATTCGTCGGAGTGAGGTGGCGGCCGAA
Organism: Triticum dicoccoides; assembly: GCF_002162155.2. NCBI lineage: Eukaryota > Viridiplantae > Streptophyta > Magnoliopsida > Poales > Poaceae > Triticum > Triticum dicoccoides. The sequence continues at coordinate 427,493,922 of NC_041393.1, read as the reverse complement.
GTGGACGTGTCCGGCCGCCGGGCGGACATGTCCGGCGCGCGCGGAGGGGAAAAATCTAGGGTTTCGGGGGATCATCCGTGAAAAATGGAGGGGGAGGTCTATTTATAGATGGAGGGAGCTAGGAGAGTCCAAATGAGGTGCGGTTTTCGGCCACGCGATCGTGATCGAACGACCGAGAGCATGGAGGGGAGTTTGCTGGGTTTTAGGCCACTTTGGAAAGGGTGTTGGGCTGCACACAAAAGAGGCTTTTACGGTTACCCGGTTAACCGTTGGAGTACCAAACGACCTCCAAATGGCACGAAACTTGACAGGCGGTCTACCGGTGCTATACCAAAGCCGCTTGGCAAACCTCGGGCCATTCCGAGAAAGTTAAATACCCGCACACGAAAAGAGAGAAGAGGGGAACGCCGGGGAACATAGGAGCGCCGGATTGCAAAACGGACAACGGGGAAAATGCTCGGATGCATGAGATGAACATGTATGCAAAATGAAATGCACATGATGACACGATAAAATGCAGATGATGACATGGCAAAGTGCAACACGCAAGCAAATGACATGGCAACGGAGGCGAATAACTGGTGGACACCTGGCGCATCGGATCCGGGGCGTTACACAAGCATATGACCACACACACACACACAGAGAGAGAGAGAGAGACACACACGCACGAACACAACAACAATCCAATAAGTATAGTGCATCTATTTTTCCAAACCATGCATGTATGACACGAATTCAAAAATACTCCTTCTATTCCTAAATATTAGTCTTTTAGAGAGTTCAACAAGTGACTACATACAGAGCAAAATGAGTGAATCTAGACTCTAAAATATGTCTATATACATCCTTATGTGCCAGTCCATTTGAAACCTCTAAAAAGACTAATATTTAGGAACGAAGGGAGTAAAATGTAAGACATGCATGGTCCTTAGTTCAATATTTAAAACGAACATGAAACTGAAACATGAATATTAAGTCTAGTACTACAGTACATGCAAATGTTGTGTTTAGGCGGAGCTATGATTGTCGGGGGTCAACCCCTCGACCTTAGATAAAATTGTATAGCTCTGTTTAGGGTTGTTTAGATTATATTTGTCCCCACCCTCCCAACCACCGATTGGTTGTGCACCCCACCCCTCCTCCTCGGGAGATTATCATGTGCCCCCATACCTTAGATGCTATATGCCGATACGAGTTGCTTGGAGCTTGTAGATCTGAGATATAGCAACTCACATGATGTGTCTTAGTATTTTTACAGGAAACCTTGATGAGTTTGAGAATTGCACACAATTTGTACAAAAACTACTCAGATGCCCTTGGATCCCATATCCAACGACCTTGAAGCTCGTTTCACCGTAGAATCTAAGATGAAGGAGGACAACATATTCTCTTGTATGTAAGAATATCATGTGCTACCACACCTTAGATGCTTTGGTGATACAAGCTCTTCGGAGCTGTTGGATTTGTGACCCAACACCTCCTCGGTGGTTTGAATGGTTTTTTGCAGAAAATCCCCAAAAGAGTTCGGCCACTGCTTACAAGCACAAAGACTGCTCAGATGCCATTGGATCTCAGGTCAAACGACCTCCAAGCTCGTATCACCATAGCATCCAAGCTGCGATAGCACCTTATGTTTTCTCGCACAGGAGAATATGAGGTGCTCCCGCACCGTAGATTCTATGGTGATACGAGTTCACTGAGATCTAACGGCCCACAGTAGGAGGTTTGAATGTTTTTGCAATATACGGCTGATAGAGTTTGGGAAATGCGCAGAAAGTACAAGTACTATGCATGTGCCATCTGATCATTGATCATACGACCTAGATGCTCATATCACCGTAGCGGGTAATGAAGCTACGGGGAGCACCTAATATGAGAAATGGGGAGCCGTTGGATTGAAGATGCAGCGGCACACACGAGGCCTGAATGTTTTATTTGCAAAAAAACCTTTGGAGAGTTTGGAAATTGCGCATAATTACAAAGACTACTCCCAAGCCATTGGATCTCACTTCCAATGGTGTAAAAACTCGTATCACCATAGTATCTAAGCTGCGGGGTGGATATGATATTCTATGCCGCTGTCATTTTTGTTCGTAAACTTGCAAAATACGTGTAACGCGTGCCGTTACTTGTCTAACCGCAAAAGTGTTTGTTCAAAAAAACCATCCTACACTGAAATATCGGAACAACACACGGGGGTCCCACTTGTCATTAATCAAATTTGGACCTAAAACTAACAAATCTGAAAGACGAGATTCGAACTGGCAACCTGGACTACAAAGCGTAAGTCGATAGCCTGAAACAACAACGGTTTTTTTGCTTTGTCCCATAACTTGATTTTATACAGTACTTGCGTTGAGTAGAGTAGAGGGGGTGCCTCATCAACACGTGCATGACCATTGTCTCACTTACTGGTGGGTCCTAGGTCTGCGATCTCAATCTCTCTTCTCTCCATCGTCTAACCTTTGCACAGGCACACACGAAGAGCGGCGCTAGCTTGCCGTGGTGTTATTACAACTAAAAAAGCTTGGAAAAATAAAAGAATCGCCTAGAACAAGAGACGTTGTGGCTGGTTGAGACGGAGCTAACCACATCTATCCTCCGTGCCACGTTTGCATGATGAAGCTGTGTGGCTAGTGGGGTGTTTTCGACCGTCTGGCTGGGTCCTGAGGTCTAACCATAGGTACTACGTCTGATACAGTATATTTTTACACGCACATTTTTCCTCCGTGCCGAGACGTGGCACACCCTACCGCGCGGTTTCGGGGTCCTCCCGGGTGGTGCACGCATATATTCTTCCTGGCGTGGGACGCCCTACCGCGCGTTTTCTGGGTCTTCCTCGGTCGTAGCGCCGAAGCAAGTAAATGAGTCGTCAGATCACGAAAGACCACCTTTCCGCCGAGTACATCAGTGAAGCATGGTGGCTAGCTAGTTGGGCTAGTTCGATTGATTAGCTAGGCCGCCGCCACATTTGTTTTTTCACCCCTTTTTTTATCTACTTGCCGGCAGGTAAATTTAAATATCCACCGCGGCATTGCTCTGGTGTTTGGGTGTGGCAGGATTTTTAATTTTTTGATTGACGGGAGCAGGCGCGGCAAGATTTTTAATTTTTTGATTAACGGGAGCAGGCGCGGCAGCAATTAGTCATGATGACTCCGCCTGTAAAACCCACTACTCCCTAATGTGAGAAGTCGTCGACTGGTGTTTTACCTGGTGAAAACCAAAAGATTCCCCGCTCCTCGGCTGGCTCCCTCCGCCTTCCGTAGATTGCATTGCCTTTCAGCCGTTTCGCCCCCTTTGCTTCCTCTCCCCATTGCTTCTACCAGGTGCCATGGCGGCGCAGCAGATCACGGAGTCCGAGGTGAGGCGCCTGACACAGGAGCTCCATGCCAAGGATGCGAAGCTCAGGGCCAAGGACGTGGAGCTCCGTGAGCTCAAGGAGGAGAGGAGTGCCATGCTCCTCCGTTATGTGCGGGAGTTCACGGACCTTCAAAAGCGGCACGCGTCCACCACAAAGATGCTCGAGGCGTCGGTGGCGTTGCTACAGAAAGCGGGAGATACGATAGACCGTCAGGGGAGCCAGCTGGAGCGAGAGCGGGCCAATCGTGACGAGGTCCTGGATCGCCTCAGCCACTTGGTGAACCAAGTTGCCACGCACGTGTTGCGGCTGCGCGATGCCTACCATCGTGCCAGCATGACGATGTCGGCCGTCGGGCTAAACCCGTTCGACCACCCGGTCGACTTCAACGAGCTGCAGCTTCCTGACCTGGTCTCCTTCTTCACCTATATCTCCGAGGAGCTGAGCCATCTCCGCGTGATGGTGGGGGCTGTGCTGGACAAGGAGGGGTTTCCGGATGCCGTCGCCGTTGCCGGGCGAATCCTTTCAGGGCTCCGTCATCGGAATCCATTTGTGCCATTTGACACAGACTTTGACGAGCTGGCTCCCGTCGACCGGGAGCGGGCTCTGCGAGCGGTTGCACCCTGCATCACCAACGTCATGCGCCTCAAGAAGCAGAGGGACTTCGGTGGTGTTCAAGGCGCCCTCTGCATGGGCATGTCCATGTCTCGGCGCAACATGACCGTTGGATCAAACTCAGACGGTGCAGATTAGTCACTGTAGCACAAAGCGTGTGGGTGTGTTTGGTTGCATTCTCATCTCAATATAGTTGTTTCATCTTCGTGTATTTTTGTTAACCTACTAGTGTGGACTCATGAACCCTTCATGCAATCTGCCAAACACCCAAAAGTGGGTCGAGAAGGGAACTTTTGGTCCCATCCTGTGCACCCTTCATACACCCTGCCTAACACTATTCGTGCTTCATATGGTTCATGTTTCATGGAGTACTGTAGCACCGTACTCTCCATGCGCTGTAGACCTACTTCTGTTAACATTGATCTCACCGTTCATTCTCGACGGACAGTCGAAAAAGCGGTACTATGTTACATATAGGAGTAGTTGACATGCGCACAACATCATTTGTTATTGTCATATCTTACTACACTAGCAACAAAATTGTGTAGTACTGACGTATGAACCACTGCACATGCCTAGTAGTAGGAGCACTGTATATGTTCAAGTGGCTGCCGTGTTTCGCACTCCTCCGTCGTAAGAGTGGAAATGCTTGCTGTAATCATTTTTTCTTAGGAAAAACAGTGGACACGCTCTACCGTGCGGATCCTCCTCCAACCATGCACTAAATTACTCACTTTCGCCGACGTGTGGGACAGCCAGCACCTGGGTCCACCAGCCATGCACTAAATTACTCCGTAGTAGAGTGACGGTAGACTACCCCGATCAAAGCGCCGCAGTAATGCCCAATGAGCCGTCAAATCACAAAACCCCCTCCTTTCCAACAGTAAGTTGGACGGACGAAGCAACCATCATTTCACTCTTCTCTCTCAGCTTCCTCTCTTGAAGAAAACCCCCACTCGCTTCGCTTCTCCCTCATCTCGTTCCTCCTTTCACTCTTCTCTCTCAGCTTCCTCTCTTGGATGGACGCTGTAGCACCGGCCGACATGATGTCTATGGCTCTGGCCAAAACCGTCGAGGCTCAAGGTACGAAGAAGCGCAAGCACCCCGCCGAGACTACCGCAGTCAAGCTCAAAGCCATTGCCCCATCCAAGCCCTCCTCTCCGGGATCCCTCATTAAGCAAGTCTAGGTAATGTCTCTTGTTGACGATCTTTTTCTCGATCTTGATCGTGTTTTTTCATCTAACACGCAGTACTAGTACTGGTAGTACAACTTTCTAGGTGATCTTGCATGTGATTTTAGTGTGCCAAATGACAGTTCTAAATTCCTCTTTTGACCAAAACATGCGAGAGGTGGACACTGATTTCTTATAGATTACTTTCAACTACTCCCTCTGTCCCAAATTTCTTGTCTTAGATTTGTCTAGATACAGATGTGTCGAATACTAAAATGTGACTTGATACATCTGTATCTAGACAAATCTAAGACAAGAATTTTGGGACGGAGGGAGTACTTTATGAACATCAATGCTACTTTTGAAGAGGGTATATTTGCCTTAGTAACTTGTGTTATGGATATTGCAAGTAATTCCTCTGCTCTCATGCCTTTGAAGACATGTTCTAGTGTCTTTGTTCACTCATTTCTGTGCGTATATGTAGTTACATATGGAGTATAATATTAAAAATCATCTTATATTTCTGAATGGAGGTAGTAATAAAATATGGTTTCTGTTTGAATTAGAACCAGGTCCGCGGTGGAGATGAAGTTCTCAAAGTCATGCCGTGTGAACTGGAAGACCTGATGATGAGTTCTATTGCTGAACTATCCAGCTACTGTGTCCTTGTCGCCACATGTCCTAAACTAGTGTTTTCCTGTAGCTTTGTTGTCAGGTGTGTTCTCGAGGCTGTACTTGACCACAACAAATTCCTGGTTGTGCCTTCGATTACGAAGGGTGTGGTTCTTGTAAAGCTTACCAACAAATCTGATGCGGCATGTCTTCATCATCATGTTTATGAGTGGAAAGACCACTCTATTAGGTTCTCCAAGGTTGACAAGATGGTGATGGTGCATGTAGACATCTCTCACGAAGTCCATGGCCTAGTCAGTTATGCGGGGTTCATCCCGTAGGTCGGTGGCAAGAAATAGTCTGCAGATTTTAGTTAGTGCAACTTTGCTTGTCTGTAGTAAGTACTATTGTTCAGTACTTGATTTGTGTTTGTGAACCCTGTATTGTTTATTAGTACTACCGCTTTTGTGGTGTGGTCAGTCCTGAGAACAGTCTATGTTAATGTCTGTCCACTCAATTCAGTCCGTATATTTTGAAGTATCCAGATCATATTTTTTGTGAGGACGGTTTATCAATTATGGTTACACTCCAATATCTGTATGCATTGCAGGGTTTATCGCACCCACCAGGATTTCCAGTCCCATGGATGTTCGGTCCATACGATTTGTCACGACCTTTGGACTGTCCTGCTTGTGGGAGTAGGCGGGGCCCCTGCATGGCACTCGTAGTTGGACGATCAATCTTCTGTTTAGTACTTCAACATAGTGATTTCCTGGTAAGGATTCACTCGTGTCACATCAAGTAAATCTTATTGATTTACTGTCTAAATCTTATTGATTTAATGTCATGTTTTCTTTCTTTTCCTGCAATTTTACGATGCAGGTTTTGCCATGTGACATTCATCACAGAATAAACCGTTTGGTTTGTTCTACGATGGCTATTTTTGCAGGTTTCACTTCTTATGTCGTGTCAGTAACGAAGGCACTATCCATCACTTATATTACTGGAAAAAATTGGATCAGTCTGTTGTCTGAGTACAAGTTGAATCCCTATGATGAACTACAGTTTGGTTTAACAAAAATGCCACAATTAGTCCTTCTTGCATTTAAAAGAAATGAAGAAAAAACTGGATCACGGTCACGGATCCTAGTCAAGTTAGAAAGCTGATCATAGCAGACCAGACACGATCGCCGCTGTCTTGCACATCGGTACCACCTTCAGCAACGGATCAAGCACCGATAGTTGCTCTAGCACTGACAGCGGCAGCAGCTCAGTCTGATCCAGCTGAGGATTGGGCACCGACCGTGTTAGCGGATCAGTCTAATCTACCGGAGGATCGGGCATCGACACCGGCACCAGCTCTACAAGGAGCACAATCTCCAGCAGCAGCAGCGGCTTCGTCACCTACACCAACACTTGCACTTGCATCTGCTCCGGCCCGTGCAATTGCACCAGCAACAGACTGGGCTGCAGTTCGCACTTCATATACCAAAGTCCTTACAAAAACCAACATGTCCACCTTCTTGGTAAGCATTGGCCTCCCAAGTGCTTCGTTCTTTTTTCTTTCCATGTTGTTTCACATGATCCACTGTGTTGATCTAACTGTTTGGGTATGTCTTCTTGTTTGCAAACAGAGAATTCCTAGAGCAACGAGGGAGTCGTTCAACAATCCGGGCGACCGCGGCCAAGTTTCTCTTACCATGCGCAGCCCTGGTTTGAATGAGCCTGCTCAATATACCATAAGTACAAAGGATGGTCGCATGATGATTGATGCTAAAGGATGGTCAAGGTTCAAATCTAAATCATATCTTGCGGTAGGGGATGATGTCAAAATGAAACTTTCTCGGCAAGGAGAGCTGGTCCAAATCAACTTTGAAATTCTTTAGTAGCAGCACGCAACTGCCAAACTGATCTATCCTCCGAGAGATTTTGATGTAATAATCTGGCATGGTGAAACAAGTGTCCTGTGTGTATAAGTAGTACGACGGTATTATTTATCACATGGTATATCGTTGATAGAATTGCAACTCTGATTGCTGGTTAGGAACTGTCTTTTGATTTCATTCCAACAACTACCGTGCTTTATTCATTTTTGTGTATTCGCCTTGCGACAACATCTAAAACCAGCGCCGTACCGATCGCTTGCAATATGAAAAGCGCTGAGGTAGAACACATGGGCCCCCAAACATGCAAGGTCGGCCTGCGGCCCAAAGTCCAGAACCATGAGCCTGTCTGAGTATTATATTCTCAGTTGAACCCCCATAAAAAAAGCTGAACCCCCATATTGCTCGTGCGTTGCAGAGGGAGTATATTTCTCGGCAAGGTGAGCCTGTCTGTGATATAATAGATTTGTATATTTCTTTATAGAGAGAGTATCTCTCTGTCAAAATATATATTTATGTGTAACTAGTTACTCCTGTCTTTCTACTTCCTTTCGCTAATATGTGGGGCAACCTGCAACGGGGTCCACGTGCCATATGCACAAATTAGAGTGCACAACTTCACGGTAGACACACCCCGGTCGTAGTGCCGCAGTAATGCCCAATGAGCTGTCAAATCACAAACCCCCCCTTTCCAGCTTTAACAGTAAGCTGGACGGACGAAGCGACAATATTTCACTGGGCCTGAATCTCCTTCTCCCTCGTTTGCTTGTTCAAAGAAAAACCCCTCTTGGCGATTGCATAGGGTTTTCTCATGGAGAACCAGGTACGAATTCTTCATCCATCCACGATAAATCTAAGTCCCTTGGTCGCAGGTAATCCTAGGATGGCAGTCGCCGCCGTTGATGCATTTTTCTTCCTACTAAATCTAGTGTGTTTCATTTGCAGTGCCCAAAGTGCGAGTACCCTACAGGTTTCTGCGCCCTCGGCGAGACGCCACACTTGTTCCTCCTCATCCTAACACATGATTTTGAAACGGGCACAGTATGTTCCTAGAATCCTCTTTTCTATCTGGGAGGGTGGTTTTTTTTTAACATGCTGTGTTCTCATATTATTTTTCCTGCAGTGTATTATTTGCTTTGCCAGAACACATGTACTCAAGATGCTCGGCCTTTCCATAACTGAATACACTAGTTTAATGGTCACGGTGAAGACAGGCCATGGATATAAGTTCTGAGTTGGGTTAATGAACCAAGAAGATCGCTGCTTTATTATGGCCGAACTTGGATAAACTTTCTCAAGTGTTAAGGACTGAAAGTTGGCGCATGAATGTTGATGGAAATAGCAGAACCTGGTCTCATCTTCACTGCGATCTTCCACCCCGACGTCGTTCCAATTGTTCATCCATGTTAGTTTTGTATCTGGTTCTTGCTTGTTGCCTCGATTACTTCTTAATCCACCTATTCTGTCTAACTAATCACAATTTAACTTTAGAAGTAGCAACGAATCTCTCACGAAGATGCTACTTCTAACTAATATTTTCTTATAATTGGTGGCACGTGTAGGTTTTTTCAGAGTTAAGCAGTCTGCTCGTTTGTTACTCTGTAATAACTCGGCTGTTACTGATGGCACTGAAGTTGACTGGGTCGACATCCACAAGTTCCTACACTTTATTGATCGTCTTGAGGTCCTTGTGGGGCGATTCAATGGTGGAAGGCCACGTGGGATATGTGTGCCACTACTGCACTCGTTGAACAGGTCCAACTGTGTTGAGAAACTTATGGTACGAGTTGTTTTCTGTTATATATGTTGTTCATAAACTATTGCTTATACACAGTTTTACAGCTGTGATCTTCTTGAAATAGAAACTGCCCAGTTCTGTTGTTCCTATACAGATGCCTGACCATGGTCGGGTCAGACTTGCACTTGGTCACAACATGATGTTTATGTCAACCTACTCAATTCCCCTTGGAGGTGAAAAGATATTTATTCATGGGTGGTCTCAAATAATGAAGGCCCGTCCATCTTGGAGAATAGGACAGAAGATTATGTTCATGCTTTTCCATGGCTCTAAAGCGAATATCCTGTTTATTGACCACATTACGAGATGAAGCCGCTTTCAGAAGGTTGTGGATGCGTGGGGTGGCGCCTGGGCCTTGTCCTGGGGCTTGGCGGCCTCACCCTTGGTTAACTGTAGGCAAAGTAGCACTGTTCGAGGCGTGCTTTGTAGGGTTGAACCTGTATAAGTACTCATACTGCTTTCAGCTTTGGTTGTTAAGTGCCCTACTGGTTTCAGTTAAGGTTGTTAAGTACTCCTGCTGCTTTTACAGTCTATCGTGTTTCTTCAGTCCTGTCTTCCTCCAGCCGCCGAAATCAAACCAGCGCCAGCGGGGCCGCCTACTTCCGCCTCCCACGGCTGGCTGCGCCTCAGCGCACACATCGCTGCCCCACCGTCTCCTAAATCGTTAACGCCGATGTCCTCCGCGTGCTTTAGTGCGCTCGCCATGGCGCCGCCCTCTCACGTTGTCAACATGGTCAACAAACAACAAGAATCGACAGAAGTACGTGGAGAGGATGGAAGTAGGGGCCCACCAGGTCAGCGTATGGAAAAATAAAATGCTTCTGGAATAACTAGTGAATTACAACTCTATTGTACTGCAATTGGTGCATTGATTTTTGCAACGTTAATGTTTTTTGCTGGTTGGTTCCATTATCACAAAGCGCTCACAAATTGGCCTGGTTCCAAGATGTAGAATCCATGTTGAATCACCACTTAGCGGGATTATTAGGACTTGGGTCTCTTTCTTGGACAGAGGCCTTTGTCAACTTTAGTCAATATATGAACGATTCTAGCTCCAGTGACCATGCGATGTCCATCCAACGGCCGTAGTGCTTCTTCAACCTCTGGTCTTCTTGCTCCAGCCGCCCAAAGCAGCGTCGGTCGTGTCGCATGCTCCTACCGCCCGTGGCCGGCTGTGATGCCGTGGAGGCCTCACCACCCCCTACTACTCCCACCGCTGGCCATGCCATCCCTCTACTCACCCACACCCCTTGTTATTCTGTGGCGACGGCAGCCTCACACCGCAGCCAAACGAGTGAACCCTCATACTCCTCTACGCGTGGGCATCCACTGCCGCGTCTTCCCCGGCTCCGCGTCGTCCCCTTCATAGCCTCGCCGTCGTCCACCGCCCTGGTGCTCTCGGCGCGGCGTGGTCAACGTGGTCAAGGAACGACTTCCACCGGACATGGACTGTACATGGAGAGGCTGACAGCTGGGTCCACGGCCGCAGCAAGGAAGTGCCTCCTTATTACGCGGAAAATAATGATTCCTCCACCTGACAACAGGGACCCACTGGATGGGCCACCATATTTCGTGAAAAAAATGTTTCCCCCTGACTGCTGGGACCCACCAGGTACACCTTCGCACGCAAGGAAGTGCGTCCGGGCAAAAAAAACGATTCGCCCCCCTGACTGCTAGGACCCACCTGCTACATTTTCGCACGCAAGGAAGTGCGTCCGGGCAAAAAAAAAACGATTCGCCCTCTGACTGCTGGGAAGTGCCTGACAGTCGGGACCCACCTGGTCGAAGCGTACGCAGCATTATCATTCTGGTCGCGAACGTGTACGTACATATATACTGGTCGATGTAAAGGAGCGCACGTGTCGTAGTAGAGGCGTGCACGTGTCGTAGTAGAGGCGCGTATGTGTCGTAGTAGAGGCACGCACGTAGCATGTACACGTACGTACAGCGGCCAGTGTGCAAGAAAGAAAATACGGCCATGTATATGTACATACGGGCGGGGTCTCGAACGCCTACTCGCGCATACGTACGGCCAGGGCTCATGTCATTGGCTGGGTCAGAACAGAGAAACAACGTTGTCGCCGTGTTCATGGGGAGTCAACCGGCTGGGTTAGAACGAAATGCGTCGTCGTGTTCATCGGGAGGGCTTGGACGGAACAGGCGATGGAAACGAGGCGTGGCGTACCGCAGAACGGAGGAAACGGCCTTGTGTTCGACCGGCCACGTTCGAAACAGGATCCTGTTCATCGGGACGGGTGTGGCGTACCGCAAAACGGAGGAAACGGACCTCCTACGGTCGAAACGGGAGTCCTGTTGATCGGGAGGGGTGTGGCGTACCGCAAAATGGACGAAATGGACTTGTGTTGGAGCGCTACGGTCGAAACGGGGGTCCTATTCATCGGGAGGGGTGTGGCGTACCGCAAAACGGGACTCCATGAGATATTGTTCATCTCCACCGTCGACCTCCTCCAGCCTCCACGGGCTCCTGTTCATCTAGCCTTCATCACCGGCTACTGCTCAACCACCCCTCCACGGGCACCCTTCCACCGTCTACTGTTCATCCAGCCCTCCACGGGGTAGTCCTATTCATCCAGCCCTCCATGGGGTCCTGTTCATCCAGCCCCAACCGGCTTGATTGAGGCAACGCCACGGGGTCCTGTTCATCCACTCCCACC
>NC_041393.1:427442285-427481308 GCF_002162155.2 Triticum dicoccoides | reverse complement strand
AATGTTCATCTAGAGAGGCAGCATCGATCGGCTTTAGTTAGCAGCAGTGGCGAAGGAATCGCTCGATCGGGTTCAGTTAACAGCCATCGATCGATCGCTCGGGTTCAGTAACGCGTAGCCTGCAGTGCAATTGCTCGGGTTCAGTTAGAGCCCAACGCCTCGCTCGGGTTCAGTTAGAGCCAACGCCTCGCACACACGCGCGTATGTGTATGAGAGAAACGCGCATCGCTCGGCCCCAACCACCCACCATAACCGGGAACTCCCCGATATTTTCCTCGCCTTCGCTTCTACCACGGTTTTTTCCGTCATGGACGGCCCAAAGAATGTCATGCGGTTGCGTCTCCGGCCCGCCCAGGACGAAAAGCCCATTTTCTGTCATAACTTTTTGTCATAGAAGTAGGAGCCCACCACATCTATGATGATACCGGGTTTTGTCACAATTATCGTCATTAAGTGTCATATGTATGACAGAAAAAAAAATTCGTTCGGCCCAAAATGTCACGGATGTGTCTTTTTTTAGTAGTGCCTGCTGAGAATCAGAAACTTTTGCACCCAGTAAATTAGTTTTGATAATTCACAGAAATGCGATTTTGATCTGATTCGTTTTGCTCTGGATTGGTACATAAAATGCTTAGGAATTCCTAATTTGGTAGGATTTTTGGAGTTCCATAAGTATACGTTTGATACAGATTACTACAGACTGTTCTGTTTTTGACAACTTAATGAGTTATTCTTGGGTATATTTGTATAGAAGTAATATTGTTATAGATCCTCCAACATGTGGTGCTTGCTTTTTAGAATCCTTTGCTAGCCAAAATATCTGTACTAAGCAGGAATACTGCTTGTGCATCCAAATTCCTTGAACCAAGTTTCTTCCATGAGTGTCCACTATACCTACCTATCTGTGGTATTTACCTGCCGTTCCAAGTAAATTTGCATGTGCCAAACTCTAAACCTTCAAATAATAATCTGTTTTGTATGCCGAATCGCTCATGTAGATACTAGGGGCTGTCAGTATCTTCCATGCTAGGTGGGTTATTCTCAAGTGGACTCTGCTCATCATTCACAAGAAAAATGGCTGGTAACCGGGATGCCCAGTCCCATGATCAAAAGATCAAAATATAATTGCAAACAAAACTCCCCCAGGATTGATGTTAGTTGGAGGCACCCGTTGTTTCGGGCAAGCCATGGATTGATGATTGTTGGTGGAGGGGGAGTAAAAACTTTACCATTCCGTTTGGGAACCGCCTATAATGTATGTAGTATGGAAGATATTGGGAACTCTTGGTTGTTATGTTTAAAATGAAAGCATACCTCTCAAAATTATTTTCATCTCTATTTCAAAATCGAGCTCTAGCACCTCCGCAAATCCCTGCTTCCCTCTGCGAGGGGCCTATCTTTTTCTTTTATGCAAGAGTCAGTAGTATTCCTTCTCATTCCTACCTACTCTTTAGTTGGCAAGCATCATGTGTTGGGGAAAGATCTAAGCATATATGGCCATTCAAATATATTTGATCATGAATTATTATTGTTGACAATTATCTATATGGTAAGTTTTGAGGCAAAACCTTAAGCCCCTATCTTTCTCTGTGTTCGGTGGATGCTATTTGTTCTAAGAATATGCTTTGTGTGGTAGCAATCATGGAAGACTATATGATAGTTGAGTATGTGGAGTTTGCTAAATCAAAGCTCTGACATAGACCCTTCCTGATAATAAGATGAATTGTAATTGTTTGATGACTGAGAATGAAGGTTGCTAGTTTTCAAGAAAGTTTATGGTCTATGCTTTAACATGTGAATAGCTTGTTACTTGATCTTGAGAAGTTTTATGAGATGAACTACTGTTATGACGTATAATCATGCTAGAAAAGGTGACTGAAATTATCATTGATCAAACTTGTGCACCTGCTAGCATTCACACTTCATAAATTCTTTCTTTTATCATTTACCTACTCGAGGACGAGCAGGAATTAAGCTTGGGGATACTGATGCGTCTCCAATGTATCTATAATTTATGAAGCATTCATGCTATATTGTTATCTATTTTGGATGTTTATGGGCTTTATTATACACTTTTATATTATTTTTGGGACTAACCTATTAACCGGAGGCCCAGCCCAAATTGTTGTTTTCTTGCCTATTTCAGTGTTTCGAAGAAAAGGAATATCAAACGGTGTCCAAACGGAATGAAACCTTCGGGAAATTTATTTTTGGAACGGAAGCAATCCAAGGGACTTGGAATGCACGTAAGGGAAGCTTTGAGGTGGCCACAAGGCAGGGAGGCGCGCCCACCTCCCCTGGGCGCGCCCCCACCCTCGTGGGCCCCTCATGGCTTCCGTGACCGACTTCCTTCGCCTATATATGTCCATATACCCTATAAACATCAAGGACAACAATAGATCAGGAGTTCCGCCGCCGCAAGCCTCTGTAGCCACCAAAAACCTCTCGGGAGCCCGTTCCGGCACCCTACCGGAGGGGGAATCCATTACCGGTGGCTATCTTCATCATCCCGGCGCTCTCCATGACGAGGAGGGAGTAGTTCACCCTTGGGGATGAGGGTATGTACCAGTAGCTATGTGTTTGATCTCTCTCTCTCTCTCGTGTTCTTGATTTGACACAATCTTGATGTATCGCGAGCTTTGCTATTATAGTTGGATATTATGATGTTTCTCCCCCTCTACTCTCTTGTAATGAATTGAGTTTTCCCTTTGAAGTTATCTTGTCGGATTGAGTCTTTAAGGATTTGAGAACACTTGATGTATGTCTTGCCGTGCTTATCTGTGGTGACAATGGGATATTCACGTGATCTACTTGATGTATGTTTTGGTGATCAACTTGCGGGTTCAATGAACTTATGCATAGGGGTTGGCACACGTTTTCGTCTTGAATCTCCGATAGAAACTTCGGGGCACTCTTTGAAGTACTTTGTGTTGGTTGAATAGATGAATCTGAGATTGTGTGATGCATATTGTATAATCATGCCCACGGATACTTGAGGTGACATTGGAGTATCTAGGTGACATTAGGGTTTTGGTTGATTTGTGTCTTAAGGTGTTATTCTAGTAGGAACTCTATGATAGATTGAGCGGAAAGAATAGCTTCGTGTTATTTTACTACGGACTCTTGAATAGATCGATCAGAAAGGATAACTTTGAGGTGGTTTTGTACCCTACAATAATCTCTTCGTTTGTTCTCCGCTAGTAGTGACTTTGGAGTGACTGTTTGTTGCATGTTGAGGGATGGTTATATGATCCAGTTATGTTATTATTGTTGAGAGAACTTGCACTAGTGAAAGTATGAACCTTAGGCCTTGTTTCCTAGCATTGCAATACCATTTACGCTCACTTTTATCATTACTTACCTTGCTGTTTTTATAATTTCAGATTACGAAAACCTATATCTACCATCCATATTGCACTTGTATCACCATCTCTTTGCTGAACTAGTGCACCTATACAATTTACCATTGTATTGGGTGTGTTGGGGACACAAGAGACTCTTTGTTATTGGGTTGCAGGGTTGTTTGAGAGAGACAATCTTCATCCTACGCCTCCCACGGATTGATAAACCTTAGGTCATCCACTTGAGGGAAATTTGCTACTGTCCTACAAACCTCTGCACTTGGAGGCCCAACAACGTCTATAAGGAGAAGGTTGCATAGTAGACATCACTACCCATATTCAACTAGACATATGTGCCTAGATCTTTCCTCACCACATGATGCTTGCCAAAGGAGATAAATAAAAGGAATAGAGAGAAAAACTTTGACTATTTCATGAAAGTAAATACAGGAAAGTAAAAGATAGGCCCTTTGCAGAGGGAAGTAGAGGTTGCCATGCGCTTTTGTTTGTATGCTCGACCCCATAGTGCAAGAGAACGTCACGTTATATTGCCCCTTGTGATGGCAACCTTTATTATGCAGTCTGTCACTTTTATTCTTCACCATCACAAGTTCGTACAATGCTCAATTTTCCCTTGCACTAAATGATCTCACATTTTTATAAGCAATTTTTATTGTCCTTTTTGCACCGATGACAACTTACTTGAAGGATCTTACTCAATCCATAGGTAGGTATGCTGGACTCTCAAACAAGATAGGGTTTAAGGGTTTTGGATGCACAAGTAGTATCTCTATTTAGTACAGAGTTTTTGGTAGCAAAGATAGGGGCAAGCACCACATGTTGAAGGATATATGACAATATAACTTCTATGTGAATATGAACAAACATAAATCATTAGGTTGTCTTCCTTGTCCAACTTCAAATTTTTTGGCATATAATATTTTGATGGGTGATCACAATCATAAAAGATTTCCATGATAGTATATTTATATGTGAATCTTCTCTTCCCTTATTAAGTCTTTCATAAGTTGCATCATTGACCAATGCTATGTTTGTCAATCTACAGAAGTTTTCTACTTATACTTTTCCTTGTGTAGTGTCATCACTTACCATAAGATTAGCATATGATCTTTTTCTTTTTATTTCCTTTCTTTTTATTGCAACAAGAAAGTAAAGAAGGAAAAACTCAAACTAAACTTTATTATTTCTCGCACACAATTACAAGGATTGATCACTAAGCAAACTCACAAAAAGAAAGGATTGGACTAAACTTTTATTCATCTAATAGCAAAAGATAACCATTGATCAAACTAAGAAAGTAAAGGCAATAGATAGTGAAGATTGATACGATACCGGGGCACCTCCCCCATGCTTGGTGAAAGACAAGGGGAGTGCCCATACCCAATACTCAGTTTCCTTTTGGTGGTGATGAAGAAGATGGTGGTGATGAAGTAGAAGGTTTTTTGTCCTCGGGTTTCCACGGCAGAGGCTCACCATCATAAGAGGAGGAGTGAGTCTCCCAGATCCTGCAGCTGGCAGCCGAACTCATACCTTTAAACCTGGCCTCATATTCAAAGACATGGCTTTGAAGGTCGTGGATCTGGCTATGGAGGAAGTTGATTTGCTCGTTGAGGGAGAAGATGATGTCCTTTATGGTCTTTCCATCCACCTTGAGATCACGGGTATAGTGTGTGATCATGAGGTGATTGGCATTGAGTCCACGCTCCACCATCCCCTTGCACTAGAAGATGTCCTGCTCCATAGCTCCAAGCCTGGCCTCCACGGATTTAGTCCCCTTGGGTCCTTGCACATCGCGGATGTGCAGCACCCCATCGCGCATTTGGATAGCTTGAGGGTGCTGCATCACCTCCCGCATATATGGATTGATGACGTTGTCGAAGAACTTGTCCTTGGAGGAGCTTGAAGTGGCCATGGTGGATTGGATCTGACAGAAAACAACAAGAAAAGAAAACAGGAGATTTCTCCGGGATATGGAGGTTAACATGTTCGGGAGGTATATATAGATTTTTTTATCTTGGGGAACAAGTAGAACGGAAGAAAAACGGAGTCCGGAAAGTACCCGAGGTGGGCACAACCCACCTAGGCGTGCAAGGCATGCCTGGCGCGCCCTGGTATATCGTGCCCACCAGGGTCACTTTCTTGGAAGTTTCTTATATTCCTAATTTTCTAAATATTCCAAAATCGACAAAAAATATTTTTGCAGATTTTTTGGTGTCCGTTTACTTACCGTATCACGTACCTCCTTTTTTCATTATTCTGGAGTGTTCCAAAAGGTTTTCTTTATGCGTTCTTCCGGTGTCAAAGTTTGGATAACATTGCTTTCAACATTAATGGGCGTACGTGAGATATAGTGTTTTATTCGTTGCCCATTGACAACCTTCGGGTTAGTCCCTTCAGCATTATTTATTTTGATAGCTCCAGATCGATAGACCTCCTCGATGACATAGGGTCCTTCCCATTTGGAGAGGAGTTTTCCTGCAAAGAATCTGAAATGAGAGTTGTACAAAAGAACATATTCTCCGACTTTGAACTCACGCTTTTGGATTCTTTTGTCATGCCATCTTTTAACTTTTTCTTTGAATAACTTAGCATTTTCATAAGCCTAGGTTCTCCATTCATCTAATGAGATAACATCAAATAACCTCTTTTCCCCAGCAAGTTTGAAATCATAATTGAGTTCTTTTATTGCCCAAAATGCTTTGTGTTCTAACTCAAGAGGCAAATGACAAGCTTTTCCATAAACCATTTTATATGGAGACATACCCATAGGATTTTATAAGCCGTTCTATAAGCCCAAAGTGCATCATCTAATTTCTTAGACCAATTCTTCCGGGACCTATTGACAACCTTTTGTAAGACTAGTTTTATTTCTCTATTGCTAAGTTCAACTTGACCACTAAACCGAGGATGATAACATGATGCAGTTCTATGGTTAACATCATACTTAGCAAGCATTTTACGAAAAGCACCATGAATAAAGTGTGAACCACCATCAGTCATTAAATATCTACGGAGTCCAAACCTTGGGAAAAATAACTGCCTTAAGCATTTTAGTAGAGGTGTTGTGATCAACACTACTGGTTGGAATAGCTTCTACCCACTTAGTAACATAATCAACAGCAACCAAAATATGTGTATACCCATTAGAGGAAGGATAAGGTCCCATGAAATCAAATCCCCAAACATCAAATGGTTCAACAGCAAGTGAATAATTCGTAGGCATTTCTTGACGCTTAACGATATTACCTATTCTTTGGCATTCATCACACGATGAAACGAACTTACGGGCATCCCTGAAGAGAGTAGGCCAATAAAACCCAGATTGCAATACCTTACGAGCGGTTCTGTCTCCCACGTGATGTCCTCCATAAGCTTCATACTGACATTTCCGTAGGATTTGTTCCTGTTCATGCTCAGGTACACAACATCTAATAATACCATCTACTCCTTCTTTATAAAGATGTGGGTCATCCCAAAAGTAATGTCTTAAATCATAGAAGAATTTTTTTCTTTTGTTGGTATGTGAAGCTAGGTGGTATATATTTAGCAACAATATAATTAGCATAGTCAGCATACCAAGGTGTACTATGAGAAACATTTATTGCCGCTAGTTGTTCATCAGGGAAGCTATCATTAATTGGTTGTGGGTCATCAAGAATATTTTCAAGTCTAGACAAGTTATCAGCTACGGGGTTCTCTGCTCCTTCCCTATCAGTGATATGCAAATCAGATTCTTGTAGCAGAAGAACCCACCTAATGAGTCTAGGTTTAGCATCTTTCTTTTCCATAAGATATTTTATAGCAGCATGATCAGTGTGAACAACTACTTTAGAATCAACAATGTAAGATCTGAATTTATCACAAGCAAACACCATTGCTAAGAATTCTTTTTCAGTAGTAGCACAGTTTCATTGAGCACTGTCTAGAGTTTTACTAGCATAATGAATAGAATTTAGTTTCTTATCAACTCTTTGTCCTAGAACAACACCAATAGCATAATCACTAGCATCACACATAATCTCAAAAGGCAAATTCCAATCAGGTGGTTGAACAACAGGTGCAGTAATTAAGGCTTTCTTTAGTGTTTCAAAGGCTTCCATACAATCATCATCAAACACAAAGGGAATATCCTTTTGCAAAAGATTAGTAAGAGGCCTAGAAATTTTAGAAAAGTCTTTGATAAACCTCCTATAGAAACCAGCATGACCAAGGAAACTATGAATACCTTTGATATCTTTAGGACATGACATTTTCTCAGTTGCATCAACCTTGGATTTGTCCACCTCAATGCCTTTTTCAGAAATTTTATGGCCCAAAACAATACCTTCGTTAACCATAAAGTGGCACTTCTCCCAATTCAAGACGAGATTTGTTTGTTCACATCTCTGTAAGACTCGATGAAGATTGCTTAAACAATCATCAAAAGACTTCCCATAAACAGAAAAGTCATCCAGAAAACCTCAACAATATTTTCACAAAAATCAGAGAATATAGTAGTCATACATCTTTGAAAGGTAGAAGGTGCATTACATAAACCAAAAGGCATACGTCTATAAGCAAATGTTCTAAAAGGACAAGTGAAAGAGGTCTTTTCTTGATCAGATTGTAAAACATGTATTTGTGAAAAGCCAGAGTATACATCAAGTAAGCAAAAATGTGTGTGCTTGGATAATCTTTCTAACATTTGATCGATAAAAGGCAGAGGGTAATGATCTTTTCTAATAGTTTTATTTAATTTTCTATAATCAATTACCATTCTATAGCACGTGACAATTCTTTATGGAATAGTCTCATTCTTATCATTAGGAACAACAGTAATACCTCCTTTCTTAGGGACACAATGAACGTGACTTGCCCATCTACTATCAGCTATAGGATAGATTATACTTGCTACCAGAAGTTTCAATATTTCCATTCTTACCACTTCTTTCATTTTTGGATTTAACCAACGTTGGTGATCAACAACGGGTTTAGCATCAGGTTCCATATTAATCTTGTGCTGACATAGAGTGGGACTAATGCCCTTAAGATCATCAAGAGTATATCCAATAGCATCCCTGTGCTTCCTTAGAACTTTCAATATCTTTCTTCTTCATGTTCTAAAAGGTTAGCACTAATAATAACAAGATATATCTTCTTTTCATCAAGATAAGCATATTTCAGAGTGTTTGGCAATTGTTTTAATTCAAACACAAGATCACCTTTAGGTGGAGGAGGACCTCCTAGAGTTTCAATAGGCAAATTGTGTTTAAGAAGAGGTTGTTGTTCGAAAAAGATTCTATCTATTTCATTTCTTTCACGCATATGCAAATCATTTTCATGGTATAGCAAATATTGTTCCAAAGGATCAGTAGGAGGTACAACAATAGAAGCAAGACCAATAATCTCTTCCTTATCAGGCGAATCTTTCTTGTGAGGTTGTTTACTAAACTTGGAAAAATTAAATTCATGAGATTCATCACCAAAGCTAACACCGACAGTTTGTTTCTCACAATCTATTTTGGCATTGACGGTGTCCAAGAAAGGCCTACCAAAAATAATGGGACAAAAGTCATCTTGTGGGGAGCTAAGAACAAGAAAATCAGTAGGGTATTTTATTTTCCCACACAAGACTTCAACATCTCTAAGAATCCCAATTGGTGATATAGTATCTCTATTAGCAAGTTTAATAGTGACATCTATGCCTTCTATTTCAGCAGGTGCTATTTCATCTTTAATTTCTTGATATAAGGAGAAAGGAATAGCACTCACACTAGCACCTAGGTCACATAACCCATGATAACAGTGATCTCCTATCTTAACTGAGACAACAGGCATGCCAACCACTGGTGTCGGTGTCAAAACCGGCGGATCTCGGATAGGGGGTCCCGAACTGTGCGTCTAAGGCTAATGGTAACAGGAGGCAGGGGACACGATGTTTTACCCAGGTTCGGGCCCTCTCAATGGAGGTAATACCCTACTTCCTGCTTGATTGATCTTGATGATATGAGTATTACAAGAGTTGATCTACCACGAGATCGTAGAGGCTAAACCCTAAAACTAGCCTATTATTCTAATTGTTGTTGTCCTACGGACTAAACCCTCCGGTTTATATAGACACCGGAGGGGGCTAGGGTTACACAGAGTTGGTTACAGAGAAGGAGATCTACATATCCGAATTGCCAAGCTTGCCTTCCACCCAAAGGAGAGTCCCATCCGGACACGGGACAAAGTCTTCAATCTTGTATCTTCATAGTCCAACAGTCCGGCCAAAGTATATAGTCCGGCTGTCCGAGGACCCCTTAATCCAGGACTCCCTTAGTAGCCCCTGAACCACGCTTCAATGACGATGAGTCCGGCACGCAGATTGTCTTCGGCATTGCAAGGCGGGTTCTTCTCCAAGTATTCTAGAGTATTGTAGTAGCGAGCAGTGTTCGGCTCCTCATCAATGCCGCGCTCCTCGACTTCCGTGCTTTAATAATGGTTGTCTCCACGTGTCGAGCGAATGCGAGAAGTCGAGGCATTTTTACATTAGCCACCCCGACCATGGGAGTAAATCATCTATTTAAAGAGATGGGGATCTTAAGATCCAAACCACACCATCTCCTCCTAGCGAGTATTCTCCAGAGCGCGCCCGAAAAAATCCATACCACCATGGCCGGTCGCCGCGGTTCCTCCTCTCGCTCCCGTAGCACTAGGCCAGGCGATTGGGAGAAATGTTCTGTCCCCCACACCCGATTAGTAGAGTTGCAGACCAAGGGGTTTCTCCCGCCTGCGTACATGGTTCCCATCCGAGCAGGACTAGCCACTTATAATGGCGGGGAGCAAGCGGAGAGCTCTCCGAACCCATCCAAGGGAGAGCGGGTATGCTTCGTCCCCTATTTGCTGAGGGGGCTCGGATTTCCAATCCATCCTTTCCTTCGTAGGCTCTTGGAGTTCTACGGCCTCCAGCTGCATAACGTTACCCCAGCCTCCATAATGCATATCGCAGGCTACGTTGCCTTCTGCGAGCTTTTTCTGGGTTGCGAAGCTCATTTCGAGCTGTGGAAGAGGATATTCTGCCTCGTACCCTGCACTCAGAAGGGCTCGGTATATCAAGTGGGCGGAGCCGAAATATGGCGCATCGCTGGGACCGGATACCTATCCGGCACCCCGAAGAAGACATCCGAAGACTGGCCCTTGGAATAGTTCTACATGGAGGATGTCCCTCTTCCGGACCCTGTTCGGAAGGGCCTTCCCGAGTTTGTAAATGCCCCGTTGAAGAAACACCACAGCTGGCGCCCCAGGAGCCCCCAGGAGGAAGATAACAGAGAGATCCTTTTCCTGATGGACATGATAAATACGCTGGCCAAATCAGGACTGGCAATAATTGAGGTTATGTCCATGTGTATAATGCGGGGAGTGTAGCCACTTCAATATCGGGGAAAACCCATGTGGCACTTCAATGAAGAAGACGATGCCACCCACTGCGGCCGTAAAGGTCCGGACTCTCCGGCCGCTCTGGCGAAGATACTGTCCGATTTGTACAAAGGAGAAGAGGAGATGTTCATCCATATCAAGCCACGGGATGGATTCTCCATGTACAACCCCCCAAGCTGGGTGAGTCGTTATCTTTTATTCCAGTCTTTCCCACATTTTTAGCACAGATGTTTACTTCGTCAATTCATAGAAGGAACTGCGAAGAGCTATGAAGGATGTTCACATCCCATCTCCACAGCCAGAGGACCCCAACCGGGCTCTCGACCCCGGACTCGAAGAAGATCCGGACACATTGGTGGAGTTTGTTGACAGGACATTTTACCAGTTAAGCTGTGATGGTGCGATGGTGGCCATCATAGCTGATTATCCTGGCCTACATCCTATATCCTAGGTAAGTAAAGCCAGAGTCCCAACTTCCAAAAAGGATTCCCCCTTTACTCTTCACCCACCGCACATGTATTGCGTCTTACAGGGAAGGCCATCGAGGCGCCAAGCCGAACCCGCAGTGAATCGCCAACAAGGGGCACCAAAGTCGGGTAGGCTTAAAAGGAAGGCGGTCAGGACCGAGACGCTGTTGCAAAGGTATATTTAGAAACCTGCCACGAAATTATCATTGTTAAAATATAACAATGTCCACTGTCTTCTGACAGAAAGAGCGCTCACCGGACTATATCCGGAGAACCTGCCTGTCACGCCTCCACCAGCCGGACTCCAAGGCCGGACTCAAGGGTGGAGGTCAATGCGGACGATCCTCCAACAGAGGATGTAGATAGATTTTCCGCTACAAACTCCGAAGTGGAGAGCGCCATGAATCATAGGCACCGTCAGGCCACACTACGTGACCCTAATTTCTCTGAAGAGGCGTTCGATCCCTTCAACTCAGGGGACGCGTACATCCGGGCTGCTCAAGGTGGCCTCGCTAGGGCCACGGACCAGTATGTAAAGGATATACGGGTAAGAAAATTTGATAAGTATGTATATCCATAGCCCCTGAGACTTGAAACAATTGGCACAACTGATTTAAGGATCTTTGTGTGCATAGGTTCTGACAGAGAAGAATACCCAGCTATCTAAAGAGCTGGAGGAGTGCAAGGCCCAACTGCGGGTCGCAATTGCCGTGATGGAGGAGTCTACGAAGGCCCCATCTGGTAATTTTTGCTTTAAATGAAAATAATGTCAGGGCATGTACCAGTTAAGTATTAGGCATGAATGCGATTCTAACAATAGATTCTGCAAACAATCCCGGAGGCAATCCGGAGATCATACCAGAGGATGAGCAACATGTTCGGCGACAGCTGAAGGCTGGCCAGCATGTGCTTACAAAGGTTATAAAGGAGAAAAATACTCTCCAAGACGCGAACATCTGACTGGACGTCGAATTAAAGGATGTTTGGGCCCAGCTTGCTGACTCCGTAAAGGAGAATAAGAGGCTTCAACGCGGCATATTCAGTAAGTGCTCTGACGAACCACTATAAAATTCGGTGAAGAAGCGTGCTAACAGAATTATGTCTGTAGGCATGATGACAGGTCATCCCGAAGTGGAGATGCCCGGATCTGCAGGCGATCTTCTGCCGGAGCTCTCACAACTGCACGAACAAGTTCGACAGGTGATGCGGGGCATTGCCCAAGCCTTGTGGCCATCCGCCTCCCTGCCAGGAGGCATGGGGGAGCTTATGGAGATGCTCAAGGGAGCACGGCAGCGCTTCTGATCGTGGAAGATATCGGCCTGCCGACAAGGCACAAGGAAAGCCTGGGCCATGGTGAAGACGCGATACACCAAGGCTGACCCAAACCACATGGCCGAGGTCGGACCAGTAGGGTCAGATGGGAAGGAGATCCCTGTACATCTGGTGTATGACCAGGTAGCATTAGCCGCGAAGTATTCCCAACAGGACTGTAGGCTAGACTCCCTGTTGGATGGTATAGAAGAAGAATTTAGTCAGTCTAAGTGACTTTGTACTTCGAAGGACACATTTTGTCCCTAGCCGGATTGTAAATCGTTTGTCTTGGCCGACCTTTTCGCTTCACCCTCTGGACCCGACAGTCCAGAGTGTATCCGAATACCCACTCGGTTACGGGAAAACCGGGGCACGCGTGGAAACCAGGCGTAGGGGTCATAAGTGTTTGAACAGACAAGTACCCAACTAGTTATGTTATATTACATAGGTAGTAAGAAACATCTTCTAGGGAGAATAGTTCCGTTAAGGGTTCCTTTCCCTGGGTGTGCATGCATTGATGTGCATGTCCGAACTGCGAAAATTTACGCAGGATATAAGCATCTGGGGGCATGTTTTGTAATAGGTAAAATACATCTTTTGTTCACCGACCGAATATTCTCTTAAGAACGCTAGCTTTCGGCTTCACCCAGTCTGAGGTACACATCCGGCTGACCCGGCAGTAACAATCGCAGAGGTGCTCCCCTTATGCCCTAGCCGAATTAATGAGAACGTAGGGCATAAACACAAGATCCAGGCAACCCAGCTTGGCCAAAACTTAAGTCATATCGATGCATATAGTGGTGAAAAAAGGCACATACGAAGAAGTGACACATATGTGGTGGGCATAAAGCCCAGAAGACAATTAATCTTCTGTGTAAGAAGCCCCCAGGTATATTGAGCGCGCATAGCACGGCCAGAGTGTGCGGACAAAGCATACTTGAAGCTTTTAAGGCTATAAATGTAAAAGGGAGAGAGAGGGTATAATTTAAAAAAGGAAGACGGACTTAAGGAGACAAACACAAAGCTCGGCACTAGGCGTAGAATCTTCGGAGTCTGGCCGCGTTCCATGGGTTCGGCTTGAGTCGATTGTCTGATGCATCACGCAGACGGTACGCACCTCGAGTGAGAACTTTGTCAATGATGAAGGGACCCTCCCACTTGGGCTTGAGCTTGTCCTTTTTCTTCTCTGGTAGGCGTAGAACGAGTTCGCCAATGTTATAAGTTTTGGCCCGCACTTCTCTGCTTTGATACCTTCGAGCCTGCTATTGATAGAATGCGGAACGGGCCTTTGCGACGTCACGCTCCTCCTCTAGGGCATCTAAGCTGTCCTGCCGATCTAGCTCAGCTTCTCTCTCTTCGTACATGTGCACTCTAGGTGAATCATGGATGATATCATAGGGTAGCACTGCCTCTGCGCCGTACACCATAAAAAAAGGTGTGTATCCGGTTGTGCGATTTGACGTGGTCTGCAGCCCCCATAATACGGAGTCGAGCTCCTCGACCCAGTGCGTATCTGATTCCTTCAAGGATCAGACTAGTCTGGGTTTAATGCCGTTCATAATAAGACCATTCGCTCATTTGACTTGACTGTTTGTTTGGGGGTGACAGACGGAGGCATAATCAAGTTTTATGCCCATTTTGCTGCACCAGGTTTTCACCTCATTGGTTGTAAAGTTTGAGCCGTTATCGGTGATGATGCCGTGGGGGACACCATAGCGGTGTACGACCCCGGATATAAAGTCTATCACTGGTCCGGATTCAGCCATTTTAACTGGTTTGACTTCTATCCATTTGGTGAATTTATCGACCATGACCAACAAGTATTTCTTCTTATGGCTTCCTCCTTTAAGGGGTCCAACCATATCGAGCCCCCAGACCGCAAAGGGCCAAGTTATGGGGATTGTTTGGAGGGCAGTGGGCGGCATATGGCTTTGATTTGCAAAAAGCTGGCAACCGACGCGGTGTTGGACAAGGTCTTCTGCGTCTGCCCAGGCTGTCGGCCAGTAGAATCCTGTACGGAAGGCCTTGCTTATGAGCGCCCGAGCTGCGGCATGGTGGCAGCCAAGTCCGGCATGAATTTCAGCAAAGAGCTGCCGCCCTTCCTCTTCGGAGATGCACCTTTGGAGCACTCCGGTCACACTTTTCTTATAAAGCTCTCCCTCGTGGACTTTGTAGGCTTTAGAGCGCCGCACAATGCAACGTGCCTCATTTGGGTCCTCCGGGAGTTCCTACCTATTTAAGTAAGCTAGGAAGGGTTCCGTCCACGGGGCGATGACCGCCATAATCACGTGGGCCGAAGGTGTGATTTCGATGGCGGAGCCTCTGATTATGTTAGATTGTTTAGGATCTGGGGTTGTATGCGGATCCAGACTAGTATTGCCGGACTCCCCTTCCCATACCACGGATGGCTTGAACAGCCTTTCCAAAAAAATATTTGGTGGGACGGGGTCACGTTTAGCGCCGATGCGGGCAAGGATATCCGCCGCTTGATTGTTTTCTCGAACCACTTGGTGGAATTCGAGCCCCTCGAATCGAGCTGACATTTTGAGAACGACATTACGTTAGGCCGCCATTTTCGGGTCCTTGGCGTCAAAGTCTCCATTTATTTGAGATATTGCGAGATTTGAATCCCCACGTACTTCTAGATGTTGAATGCCCATGGAGACTGCCATCCGAAGACCGTGCAATAATGCCTCATACTCAGCTGCATTGTTGGAATCTGTGTAAAGTATTTGGAGTACGTATTGGAATGTATCTCCGGTGGGGGACGTCAGGACGACGCCAGCCACTAGACCAGTTAACATCTTAGAGCCGTCAAAGTGCATGATCCAATTGGAGTACGCGCCGTACTCTTTAGGGAGTTCGGCTTCTGTCCATTCGGCGACGAAGTCAGCCAGTACTTGTGACTTAATGGCCCGCCGTGGTTTGTATGTTATGTCGAACGGGAGGAGCTCGATAGCCCATTTTGCAATCCGGCCCGTGGCATCGCGGTTGTTTATTATGTCATTGAGTGGTACTTTGGAGGCCACCGTGATTGAACACTCTTGAAAGTAGTGTCATAGTTTTTGGGATGCCATGAAGACCGCGTATGCTATCTTTTGATAATGTGGGTACCGTGACTTGCATGGAGTGAGGACAGTGGATACGTAGTATACCGGCTTATGTAGTGGGAATTTATGTCCATCTGTCTCTCGTTCAACTACGAGCACTGCGCTTACAACCTGGTGTGTTGCAACTATGTATAGCAACATGGGTTCGCCGACATTTGGCACTGCCAGAATTGGATTGGTGGCCAAGAGGGATTTTATTTCCTCCAGCCCCGTCGTATCCGCATCCGTCCACTCAAAGTGTTCGGTGCATCGGAGAAGGCGATAAAGAGGTAGCGCCTTTTCTCCTAATCGGGAGATAAAGCGGCTTAGGGTGGCCACGCATCCAGTTAGTTTCTGGATTTGCTTGAGGTCTGTTGGGGTAGCCAACTGTGACAGAACTTGGATTTTAGCCGGGTTTGCTTCGATTCCTCTATTGGAAACAATAAAGCCCAAGAGTTTTCCGGCTGGTATGCCGAAAACGCATTTTTCCGGGTTGAGCTTAATATCATATGTTCGGAGATTGTAGAACGTAAGCCTCAAGTCGTCTATCAATGATTCGACGTGTCTGGTTTTGATGACTACATCGTCTACATAAGCCTCCACTGTTTTGCCGATTTGTGTTTCCAGGCATGTCTGAATCATGAGTTGATAGGTTGCACCAGCATTTTTGAGCCCGAAAGGCATGGTGTTAAAACAGAAGGGACTATATGGAGTGATAAATGCCATTGTGGCTTGATCGGACTCCGCCATCTTGATTTGATGGTATCCGGAGTATGCGTCGAGGAAACACAATGAGTCGTGTCTTGCGGTAGCGTCGATAATTTGATTGATGCGGGGGAGGGGGAAGGGATCCTTAGGGCAAGCCTTATTAAGGTCTTTGAAATCGACGCATAGGCGCCAGGATTTGTCCTTCTTTGGTACCATCACCAGGTTTTCCGCCGGTCCGGATGTTTTATTTCTCTAATGAATCCGGCTTCGAGTAGCTTGGCTAGCTCTTCTCCCATGGCTTGTCGCTTGGGTTCTGAAAAGCGCCGAAGAGTCTGCTTGACCGGCTTGTATCCCTTTAGTATGTTTAGGCTATGTTCGGCCATCCTGCATGGGATACCTGGCATGTCTGAAGGATGCTAGGCAAAAATGTCCCAATTCTCGGGCAAGAACTCTCGTAGTGCGGCGTCTATTGTGGGGTTCAGCTGTGCCCCAATTGATGCTGTTTTTGTAGGGTCCGTTGGGTGGACCTGGAATTTGACTACTTCGTCTGATGGTTTAAAAGAGGTGGACTTGGGTCATTTGTCGAGTATCACGTCGTCCCTGTTTACTGCGGAGCGCAGCATAGTTAACTCTTCGGCCGTAGTTAACTCCTCCAGGGCTAGTGCGGCAGTTTTATTTTCGGCGCGGAGTGCTATGTCCGGGTCACTGGCTAGAGTGATGATTCCCTTGGGCCCCGACATCTTGAGCTTCATGTACCCGTAATGGGGTATAGCTTGGAAGCTTGTGAATGTGTCTCGCCCTAAGAGGGCGTGGTATCCACTGCTAAACGGGGCCGCTTGGAATGTGATTTCTTCGGACCTATAATTCTCCGGGGTGCCGAATACCACATCCAGTGTGATTTTCCCTGCGCATCGTGCCTCCTGACTAGGGATGATTCCTCTGAAGGTCGTGCTGCTTTGCTCAATGCGGCTCTTATCTATTTCCATTTTGTTAAGAGTTTCCTAGTAGATGAGGTTTAATCCGCTGCCGCCGTCCATGAGCACTTTAGTAAGCCGGAATCCATCCACAATTGGACTAAGGACCAAAGTGGTTGGTGCTCGGACTGTTCGGAATTGAGGTTCATCATTGGCGTTGAAGGTTATGGCCATATCGTTCCACGGGTTTATTGTTGCGACGTGGCAGACTTCGGCGAGGTTGCGGAGCGCTCGCTTGCGCCTGTTGTTTGAGGCGAAAGTCTCGAAGACAGTCAGTACTATATTGTTATTTTCTACGGGATGGTGCTCTGTGGTATTGTTGATGAGAAGGTCCTCACCGCTCTTGGCCACCTGCCGGAGTATCCAACATGCTCTAAGGCCGTGTGTTGGTATGGTGTCCGGTGTGCTGTGAATTTTGCATGGCCTATTGAGCCATCCCTCCAGTACGGTTCCACGCCCTGTACAGGGCTTTGGCTTCTTTGTAATTGGGTTGGGTGACTTGCGAGGGCGCACCCTTTCAGTTCGGACGAAGGGTTTAGTTAGGGATGGAGGATCCCAAAATTTTGTTTGGGTTTTCCAAGTGCTTTCCATCGCATAGTACTTCTGTACTATGGCTGCCAAGTCGGCAAAGTGTGCTATGTCACGGCGGCTTATGGCATTGAGAATTCCCTTGTCCATGCAATTTTTGCAAAAGAATGAAATTGTGTCTTCCTCGTGACAGTCCTTAACCTTGCTCATTACAAGGAGGAATCTGGCCCAGAAGTGGTGTACTGTCTCTTGGGGCTCTTGTCTGATGTGGGAAAGATCACTTGTGTCTTGGTGGGTGGGTAGACTTAAGTCCACATCCTGACCCAATCTGGGACCCAGGGGCGAAGGAGCTCCTGAGCTTGGCAGCCCGGGCTCCAGGATGTTGCCCAATATTTGTGGCCCGTTGCCCAATTCTAAGTTTGGAGCCTAGGCCACGTCCTCCCGTAGACGGGTATCCGACTCAGAGAGCTCGGGAATCTGGACATAGTTCGTCCTCAAAATAGAGGAAGAATTGATGTTTTGTTCCTCCACCATTGCTATCTGATGGGTGACCAGCGGAGAGTTAATCTCCCTTAGGTCGGGTTTAAGCCCAATCTGATCATAGTCCGTAGAGACTCCTAGGGCGGCGATGCGATCCAAGAGCTTGTTTAGGGAGGAGAGCTCCATTGGATCCATCTGCTCGGTGAATTCCGGGCTGACGTGGAGGTTGTTCTTGATCACCTGAGAAGTCATTGTTGGCGCGGCGGCCGAACGGGCGGCCATGAGGAAACCGCCCAGCCAGAGAGTTTGGCCTACAACCAGGGATCCTCCGGAGGTGATGTTGCCCTTGACAATGAGGTGAGCCATCAAGCCTTATTGGGACGACACGGTGGAACTCTCAATGAAAGCACCAATGTCGGTGTCAAAACCGGCGGATCTCGGGTAGGGGGTCCCAAACTATGCGTCTAAGGCTAATTGTAATAGGAGGCAGGGGACACGATGTTTTACCCAGGTTCGGGCCCTCTCGATGGAGATAATACCCTACTTCCTTCTTGATTGCTCTCGATGATATGAGTATTACAAGAGTTGATCTACCACGAGATCGTAGAGGCTAAACCCTAGAAGCTAGCCTATGATTCTGATTGTTGTTGTCCTACGGACTAAACCCTCCGGTTTATATAGACACCGGAGGGGGCTAGGGTTAGACAGAGTTGGTTACAGAGAAGGAGATCTACATATCCGAATTGCCAAGCTTGCCTTCCACGCAAAGGAGAGTCCCATCCGGACACGGGACAAAGTCTTCAATCTTGTATCTTCATAGTCCAGCAGTCCGGCCAAAGTATATAGTCCGGCTGTCCGAGGACCCCTTAATCCAGGACTCCCTCAACTGGTCTATGTTTATCTTTTCCGTCAGGTTTGGCAATTCTAGAAGCTTCACCACAGAAGTAAATAACATGCCCATCAATATTATCAACTAAGAGATCTTTAACCATAGCAACACTAGGTTCAACTCTGATTTGTTCAGGTGGTTTGGGTGTTCTAACATAACTTTTGTTAACCATAGTTGAAGCTTTAGCTTGTTCCTTCATCCGAACAGGAAAAGTTTTTTTTCAATATAAGCAGTGGGAACAACTGGATCAACATTGTAAATAATGGTTTCTTCTTTAGCTTTTACCGGTTCTTAAATTTCTTCTTTAATTGGAGGGTGATATTTAAACCACTTCTCCTTAGGGAGATCAACATTAGTAGCAAAAGATTCATAGAAGGAAGCTACTATCTCAGAGTCAAGTCCATATTTAGTGCTAAACTTTTGAAAAGCTTTGGTATTGATAAAAGATTTAACACAATCAAACTTAGGTTCAATAGCTGACTCTTTACCTTCGTTGAGTTCCCAATCTTCAGAGTTGCATTTAGTTCTCTCTAAAAGATCCCATCGAAATTCAATAGTTTTCTTCATAAAAGAACCAGTACAAGAAGTATCGAGCATGGATTGATCATTACAAGAAAGCCGAGCATAAAAATTCTGAATAATAATTTCACTCGAGAGCTTATGATTGGGGCATGAATATAACATTGTTTTAAGCCTCCCCCAAGCTAAAGCGATACTTTCTCCTTCACGAGGCCAAAAATTATATATATAATTCCGATCACAATGAACTAGATGAATAGGATAATTTTTTTGATGAAATTCCAATTTCAAACGGTTCCAGTTCCAAGATCCAATATCATCGCATAGCCTATACCATGTCAATGCTTTTCCCCTCAAAGATAAAGGAAAGACCTTCTTCTTAGCTTCATCTCTGGGCAAACCTGCAAGCTTAAACAATCCACAAATTTCATCCACATATATCAAGTGCATATCAGGATGTTCTGTTCCATCTCCTGCAAAAGGATTAGCTAGCAGTTGCTCTAACATACCCGAAGGAATTTCATATTCAATATTTTCAGTAGGCGCAGTAGGTTGAGGGGCAACTAATTGTGGTTCCGGTCGAGGTGAAGATACCCCAAACAAACCCCTCAAAGGATTGTTTTCCATAGTAGCAAGTGACAATAAATTTCAGCACGTAGTAATAATGTTTCCTTACCAATTTCCACTTACCAAGAGTGCTTCACTCCCCGGCAACAGCACCAGAAAATAGCCTTGATGACCCACAAGCATATGTGGTCAATTGTAGCCTTTTCAATAAGTAAGAGTGTCGAACCCAACAAGGAGCGGAAAGAAATGACAATTGGTTTTCAGCAAGGTATTGTCTGCAAGTGCTAAAATTGTAAGTAGCAGAGTAGTTTGATAGCAAGATAATTTGTAACGAGCAAGTAACGAAAGTAGTAACAAAAGTGCAGCAAGGTATCCCAATCCTTTTGAGGCAAAGGGCAGTCCAAAGTGGTTTCTTATGATAAGCAAAGTGTTCTTGAGGGTACACGGGAATTTCATCTAGTCAGTTTCATCATGTTGGCTTAATTCGTGTTCGGTACTTTGATAATTTGATATATGGGTGGACCGGTGCTTCGGTGTTGTTCTTACTTGAACAAACCTCCTACTTATGATTAACCCTCTTACAAGGTTCCGGAACTACAAGAAAAGTATTAAGAATAAATTCTAACCATAGCATTAAACTTTTGGATCCAATCGGTTCCTTACGGAATAGCGCATAAACTGGGGTTTACGCTTCTGTCACTCTCGCAACCCACCATCTAATTACTACTCCACAATGCATTCCCTTAGGCTCAAATATGGGGAAGTTTCATGTAGTCGACGTTCACATGACACCACTAAGAGAATGGCAACATACATATCATCAAAATATCAAACACATATCAAGTTCACATGATTACTTGCAACATGATTTCTCCCCTGACCTCAAGAACGAAAGTAACTACTCACTGATACGTCTCCAACGTATCTATAATTTTTTATTGTTCCATGCTATTATATTGCCCGTTTTGGATATTTATAGGATTTACTTTACACTTTTATCTTATTTTTGGGACTAACCTATTAACTGGAGGCCCAGCCCAAATTGCTGTTTTTTTTTTGCCTATTTCAGTGTTTCGAAGAAACGAAGTATCAAACGGAGTCCAAACGGAATGAAACCTTTGGGAGAGATCTTTTTGGAACAAACACAATCCAAGAGACTTGGAGTGGACGTCAAGAAGCAGACGAGGCGGCCACGAGGGTCCAGGGAGCGCCCTATGGGGGTGGGCGCGCCCCCCACCCTCGTGGCCCCCTCGTGGCTCCCCTGACCGACTTCCTTCGCCTATATATATCTACGTACCCCGAAAACATCCAGGAGCACCACGAAACCCTGTTTCCACCGCCGCAACATTCTGTACCCATGAGATCCCATCTTGGAGCCTTTTCCGTCGCTCCGCCGGAGGGGGAATCGATCATGGAGGGCTTCTACATCAACGCCAAGGCCTCTCCGATGAGTTGTGAGTAGTTTACCATAGACCTTGGGGTCCATAGTTATTAGCTAGATGGCTTCTTCCCTCTCTTTAAATCTCAATACAAAGTTCTCCTCGATCTTCTTGGAGATCTATTCGATGTAACTCTTTTTGTGGTGTGTTTGTCGAGATCCGATGAATTGTGGGTTTATGATCAAGTTTATCTATGAAAAATATTTAAATCTCTTTTGAGTTCTTTTATGTATGATTGGTTATCTTTGCAAGTCTCTTCAAATTATCATTTGGTTGCCTACTAGATTGATCTTTCTTGCAATGGGACAAGTGCTTAACTTTGGGTTCAATCTTGCGGTGTCCTTTCCTAGTGACAGTAGGGGCAGCAAGGCACATATTGTATTGTTGCCATCGAGGATAAAAAGATGGGGTTTATATCATATTTCTTGAGTTTATCTCTCTACATCATGTCATCTTGCCTAATGCGTTACTCTGTTCTTATGAACTTAATACTCTAGATGCATGCTGGATAGCGGTCGATGTGTGGAGTAATAGTAGTAGATGCAAAATCGTTTCGATCTACTTGTCGCGGACGTGATGCCTATATACATGTCATGCCTAGATATTCTCGTAACTATGCACTTTTCTATCAATCGCTCGACAGTAATTTGTTCACCCACCGTAATACTTATGCTATCTTGAGAGAAGCCACTAGTGAAACCTATGGCCCCCGGGTCTATTTTCCATCATATAAGTTTCCAATCTACTTTATTTTGCAATCTTTACTTTTCAATCTATATCATAAAAATACCAAAAATATTTATCTTATCTTATTATCTCTATCAGATCTCACTTTCGCAAGTGGCCGTGAAGGGATTGACAACCCCTTTATCGCGTTGGTTGCGAGGTTCTTGTTTGTTTGTGCAGGTACGAGGGACTTGCGTGAAGCCTCCTACTGGATTGATACCTTGGTTCTCAAAAATTGAGGAAAATACTTATG
This sequence comes from Triticum dicoccoides, assembly GCF_002162155.2. NCBI lineage: Eukaryota > Viridiplantae > Streptophyta > Magnoliopsida > Poales > Poaceae > Triticum > Triticum dicoccoides. The sequence goes on along the minus strand of NC_041393.1, from coordinate 427,458,598 downwards.
CTACTTTGCTGCATCACTCTTTCCTCTTTAAGGAAAAACCAACGCAGTGCTAAAGAGGTAGCAAGAAGGATTTTTGGCGCTGTTGCCGGAGAGGTCTTCGCTCAAGTCAAGACATACCAAGTACCCATCACAAACTCTCCTCCCTTGCATTACATTATTTGCCATTTGCCTCTCGTTTTTCTCCCCCCACTTCACTCATGCCGTTTTATTCGCCCTCTCTTTTCCGTTCGACTCTTTTTCGCTTGCCTCTTGTGTGCTTGTGTGTTAGATTGCTTGTTGTGATGGCTCAAGATAATACTAAATTGTGTGACTTTTCCAATACCAACAATAATGATTTCCTTAGCACTTCAATTGCTCCTCTTAACGATGTTGAATCTTGTGAAATCAATGCTGCTTTGTTGAATCTTGTCATGAATGATCAATTCTCCGGCCTTCCTAGTGAAGATGCCGCTACCACTACAAGAAATATGCTAAATTATGACCTTCTGCCAGTGACCCTGGAAGAAATGGTCATGAATCGATGACCATTTTGAAGCAATTGGTCGTAAGTTGTTTGAGAGGGTCCAAGCCATAAACAATCACGACTATTTTAGTCAAAAAAGTCATAATTTCTTTACACAAAATAGTCATAAAGCACACGGGAGTGGTCGACAGCCTTATTTCTAGCTAATCACGACCAATCTAGATGGTCATGATGTTGTAAATGTGGATGCAATTATATGATTGGACGTCCACATCATCATTTTTGCCTACGTGTCATGTCATTTTAGGTTATGACAAACGGGACCAACTAGCACAGTACGCCTTCGGATAGGCGAATTAAGCAACAAAAAAGGGCTACATGTAAGTGTGGATGCAATTATATAACTGGACGTCCACATCATCATTTTTTTCCTACGTGTCAAAGTACGCCTTCGGATAGACGAATTAAGCAGCAAAAACGGGCTACGTATAAATGTGGATGCAATTATATGACTGGATGTCCACATCATCATTTTTGCCTACGTGTCAAAATAGGGTCACGTGTAAATATGGGTACAATTATATGACTGGACGTCCACATCATTATGTTTGCCTACGTGTCATGTTATTTTAAGTATTTTTTTATACGTGTCATGTCTTTTTAGGTTAGGACAGACGGGACCCACTAGCACCGCTATTGCAACCCCCATCATCATGTTTGCCTATGTGTCATTTTATTTTAAGTATTTTTTCGTACGTGTCATGTCTTTTTAGGTTAGGACAAACGGGAACTCGCGAATGAAGCAGCAAAAAAAAAAATTGGCTCCACCGGACTCGAACTCGTGACCATTTGCTCTCCTCTACAGAACCAAACCACAAAGCCACGCCGCAGGAGCTGTTGCCTTTGCGCCCAGCCACTATTTGAGGTGCGATTTTAGCGGGCTTGGGCCTTTGAGGGACGAGGCCACCTCTTTTTTTTACATTGTTTGTGCGCCGCTGAGTGGCCAACTCCTGGGCCGCGGCCTCATTTTTTTTTCTGTTTTTTGTTCTTAATTTTTTTTACCTTTTTACTTCCAAATATTCTAACCACACATGACTAGAATATTCTAAATAAATATATTACAAAAGAAACTTTACATACAACATTTGAAAAAATATTAACCAAGCATTTGAAAATGTTACATGTGTATAAAGAAAATGTTTATCATGTATACAAACAATATATAATGTGTGTGAAAAAAGTTGATCATGTATTTAAAATTTTAATCAAGCATTTGAAAAATATTCAAGAAAAGTATCTAAATGATGTTAATCAAGTATTTGAAAATGTTAAAATGTCTATAGAACTTTTTTAACAATGTAATAAAAAATATATTAATTATGTATTTGAAAAATGTTAATCCTTGTTCATAATATGAGATGATTTGAACAAACTATGCCATGAATGTGGCCATAACATTGATCGTTTGGCTTGAAACCCATAAATCTTTATACATGATAGCTCATTTACGAGAACACTTTTTTAAGCTAATTGTCATAGTCCAAGTTAGTTATTTTTCTTGGAAACTAGGTAACAGTAATGACACAATGCGAAGGTTTTCAATTTTTTGATTTTTTTTTTGAATTTCATATGCCGATTACAAAATGTGGTCAAAACGTCGAGCATGACCGTTCGTAGCTAGGAGTGGAATATTGACAAACTTTTGTTGTATCTCTGATTAAATGACTACTTATTTACCTAAAAATGAATTTTCGAAAAATAAAGAAGAAACTACGAGGCAACTCTAGTTCAAATTTTACCTGGTTCCAGCTGAATCGACATAAGTTTGTCAATTTGACGGGAGGTGGATCAAAATCTTTCGAGTGGCAACCATTTGATTAATTATACATAAAATGTGGTCTAATTTTTTTGGAAAATGGTGCGTGCCATTTTGGAACAAATATTTGATAGGTTCTTCGCAAAAAACCCGACTTTTGGCACTCCAAAAATAGAAACTGATTTATTTGTGCAAAGAAAATGAAAACCCCCGTCGTCAACATTGTTTGCCATTCTAAGATGCACCCTTATGCACATTATGAGATTATTTAAACAAACTATACCATGAATATGGCCATAACATTGATCGTTTGACTTCAAAGCGATGAATCTTCATACACACAACTCCTTTCCGAGAACACATTTTAAAGATATTTGTCGTGTTCCAAGTTCGTTATTTTTCTCTGATAACTAGGCCACAAATGATGACGTGACGCAAAGGTTTAACATTTCTTTCTTGAATTTCCTATGGCGTTTTCAAAATATGGTCAAAATGGTGGGCATGACCGTTTGTAGCTAGGGGTGGAATCTTGCGAAACTCTTGGTGATTCAAAGGCGCGTAATGCATTCCATCATAAGCCCAACTACCTAATGATTTATAAATATAAATTTCATTTTGTATACTCACCTTTGAAGGCATATAAATGCACGATTTTGTGTTGTTTATGACTTGAACACAATTATGCATACGTTAATTCATAGTATTACAAAGCATGTGACTTTTTTTTGCAATGAAACTATTAATTATAGGTCTTGAATTTTTTCTGTTGACACAGAAAAATGAATATTTTTTAGCAGATATGATATATCTCTGAAACAAGTTTATTGCTACTACGAAACCACCTAAATAGAGACTGTACGGTGGGGTCGAGGAGTGGCAGGTCCCAGCTGCAGCCACTCTATGGTGAGGTGCGGAAGTGAGTATGAAAAGAGGGGGAGGGGTCTGGAGGAAAATTTAGCGCGCGACCGCATCCCTTCGTCCTCTCCTCTGCTTCCAATCGCGCTGCCCATCGATCCGAGCCCGACGACGCCAGATCCGCAGCCCACCTTCCCCCATCTTCCGCTCCCCCTCTCCACCTCCCACATCGGATCGAGCGTGCCGCCCAACTTCACAGGTAGCAGATGCACCGCCGGCCAGCAGCCTCGACGTCGCGGCCGGCTGGGTCGACGGCGCGCGCATGCTTCGATGCGCGCTGCTCCGTCGAGCTGGCCGGACCGCGGCGGCGCATGACCTAGGGTTTGTGGTGGCTTTGCCCCCACGCCGGCCACGGCGACTGCCGTGTTCGTCGTTCCCCACCCTGCAGTCAATCCCGTCCCCGCTGCTTCAACGGCCTCCTCTGCTGGCGTCTCTGCGAGATCGCCCGACGCCAGGCAGGCCGTGGACGCGCAGGACCTCAAGCCGGCCGTGCTGCTCCTTCTGCCCGCGTCTTTCCCCAAACACGTCTCCGACCTGCATCCAACTGCCCTTGCCTCAGCCCTCCTCCACTTAGCTCCTGGTGAGCTGCTGCAGGTGAGGCAATTGACTTCATATGCGGCTACCTGTAGATCTGCTGCTGTAGCTTGGGTGTAGCCGCAACTGCTGTAGGTTTGGTGTATAGAAAGCTGACCTAGTGCTCTTCTTAGTACCATAGCTTCTGTAGGTTGGTTGTAGCAGCAATACGTACTATCTTGGTTTAGCTTAGGGGCAAACAGAGACGTACAGGGTCTCTGCACCAACACATTAGGTTTTTCCTTGAAAGTTCTTGGACCAATCCCTAACTTTCCTTGGTCTTGTACGAATCTAGTGCAGCCGCTGTACTGGACCAAGGACCCTGGGGATAGCAACTGCACTCAGTTTTGGAAGAGCTTATTGATGGTAACATGTCATTTAGCTCTACCTTGTTAACTTTTAAATAAATCTTGAGCTATCTTAGTTGATCCCTTCCTAAAAGCATATATTGTTTTGGAGTATGCTATCCTCTTTGGATAGCATACTGTTTTCCAACTATGCATTTTGGAGTATATTTGTAAAAGCATATACTGTTTTGGAGTATGCCATCCTCTGTGGATACTGTACTGTTTTGAGAGTATGCATTTTGGAGTATATTTGTAAAAGCATATACTGTTTTGGGTCATGCCTGGTAAGAAATTTGTGATTATACTTGTAATAAATTTTGAGCTATTTTAGTTGATCCATGGCTTCTCTTACTTTCTTAAATTTTTATCATATGAACCAAGATCAAGTGATTATTGAATTCATTTTCCCCAACTAAGTGCATGCCAGTTTAATATGAATCTGTTGCTGTTGTGGCAAAAAAATAGATGCATCATTTTTCCTAAGTATGAATCTGTTCCCATACTTAAAACATCAGTTTGAATTGCATGTTGGAGCCCTTATAATTTTGGTATATCGTGCATGTCACGTATCTGAAATACATTTGTTCGGTGCTTCACATTTGGAAGATTCTATGCTTCAGGTTTTATAAAATTGTGAACCTTGCATCTCTGTAATGTGTTTTCCCAATATTATATTCATCCTTCCATGCACTACTGCTTCAGTGTTGTCTATGATAACCTGTTAGCTTCGCACTATCCAACAAAAACGCATCAGCATCCTTCTTCTTGTCCATGACTTGTGCACCTCCACTATTTTAATTGCAGGATTGCTGATGAGTCCTGGGTGTGGATGTGCAACACATAACTTTATCGAAGCCCTACGAAGGCAAGGCACCTGCATCACACCCATGGGGTGGTCCAATACAAAGTCGAAAGTATGTTCTTCTACCCCATTGCTTCTGGTATCCACATAATATGTTAAGGTGGGTGCATGGTAATACAGGTTTAAACTTGCTATCTTTGCAATGTATTAGCATCATGAGGTTGTGTAGTACGGTGATCTACGTAAAAGTTTGTACCAACAGTAGTTTGATTGCTGTTTGTACTGGTTGATTGATTTTTAATTAATGGCAATCACTCCCCTGTCTTGAAAAACTTTTTGTACTTGATACTTGTTTTCATGTATGTTCATGCACTCATCTGATATAGATTTTCGATTTTGTTTAGTTCTGGGTACACTAGCTCAGAATGTTGGCTTGATCTGGATGTTGCTAATAAATAATAACCTTTTGTTTCAATTGTCGTTTAGAATGGTGCGGAGAGTGATTGGTATGTACCAAGTTGTTGTGGTCACTAAATTCATTTTTTAATTTGTTATGGCCCCTATTCCGTTCTCCGAAAGAAGTGAAGTGATGAATGTGCATTGACTTCTGTGTGCTCAATAAATATATGAAGTTGTCAAATGTTCTTATTATTTTCCTGTCCTGTCTGTTAATTAACTGGCTCTTAGCCTATTCTATCCTGATCATTCTAAATGACTTATGAAGCACCATTGTCAGTTTTTGGCATGCGGCTATGTTTGTTCTAGAATCGTATGGATTATCTATATGTATTTCACAGTATGCATTTAGTAATATTGTTAGTTCAACACACTGATTACGAGTCGAAGGACTAGTCGAGACTAGTCGATGGACTAGTCTATGAGTCGCAACTGTGGTGTCGACTGCGAATCTCGTGTAGACTAATTCGTTGAGTCGAGCGGTCAAGAGACTAGTCGACTAGTCTGGACTAGTCCTGTTGTCTGAGTCGCTCGACTCAGATTTGGGAGGGGAAATTTGGAGAGCGAGCTATGAGAACGAGCCGCCTGGACGAGGCCACCGCCAGCACCCACTGACCCGCTGCCGGAACGGCGGATGGTGAAGCAAGGCGCGGCAGCCGGCCGGAGCTCTTGCTCGGGCGGCGGCCATGGCCGTGCCCCGTAGGCGCGTGTGGCCCGAGAGAGAGAGAGAGAGGGAGGGAGGGAGGGATGGGATGGGATGGGATGTAGGCTGGCTACTTGGGCCCACATGGGCCAGGTGGGGGTGGCGTGCTGAGCTGCACTGGGCTGGGCCTGGCGAGCGTTGGCTAGCACTGCTGGTTTTATTGTATATACTGTAATGTGCTGTACAGTTTACTACATACTGCTACTAGGTATTAGTAGTTGACTACTACAGTACTTTGTCGACTAGTCTAGCACTAGTCTAAGACTAGTCCGATTAGTCTATGAGTCTCAACCTCGGAACGACTCGTCGACTCGTAATCCTTGGTTCAACAGCACTTTCCCAATATCATGCGTTTTATGGCCCACTTGTCATATACATCTCCAAGGCGTGTTCTTCCACTCCATTGGTTCTAGTATCCAACATGTTGTTAAGCTGCTAGCAGGGGAAAACATGTTTAAACTTGTATCTTTGCAATGTATGAGAGTATCCTGAGATTCTGTAGGACTGTGATGATCTAAAAGTTTATATCAACTGTTTGATTGCTGTTAGTACTAGCTGATTGATTTTCAATTATCAACAGTCACTCCCCTTCTTGATAATGTTTTTGCTTGCTTCACTTGATGCATGCGTTTCATGTTAATGTGCTTGTCTGTAATGGATGCTGGTACATGTTTAGTTATTACCTACTCCCCAAGACTATTTTGACGTGTCTTAATGCCTTTGGTAGATTTACTTTGTTAGGGAGGAGCATCAATACTAGTAGACCACCTATTCAGAGCAGATCTTTAAAAAGTTTTAATAGGATATATCTCTGTTTTGCAGTTTAATTTGATTCTACAGTTCAGCTTTGTTGGTGGTTACAGCAGCAGAGGAAGTTTGAGCAATAGGACATTTCATTGAAGGAAATAACAAAATAGTGGTGAAGCGGGTGATGTAGAGTGGTGAAGCAGGTGATGAAGAGGGTTCTACATTGATGTCAATGTGTGTGTTTTATTTTATCAATGTAACCATTTTTTTAGAATCATGCAACCATTTTTGTTCATGGTTGTTTGGGTGCCTAACTAATTTATTCTGTGGAAGTATCGGTTTTCGCCCGGTTTTCCGTTAATTAACTGGGCAACTCGCTTCTTCTTAATTAATCGATGAGGCAAATCTTTTGCCTCCGTTTTGAAAAAAAAATTTATTCTGTGGAACAAGAACAACAAATGGTTGGCATTGCGTTGTAACTGGATGTTTAAATGCCCATATGTAATAAATAAAACTAAATCTGGCACAGAAACTATTAGGCAGAAATTAATATATAGGCCTGAAATGTTGGGCCTGTTTTGACACCTTATATGGGCTGGGCCTGTTTTGACACCTTATTTGGGCTGGGCCTATTTAGATACCTTATATGGGCTGGGCCTGTTTAGATACGTTATGTGGGCTTGGCCTGTTTATAGACCTTATATGGGCTGGGCTATTAAAATATTGGTCAATTTAATTTTGCCTTTGATTAGGCCACGTCATATCCTAAATGTTTGCCACGCCATCACATTGTACACGTGGATGCAGCCACGTAAGCTTGTCCACCTCAGCTCCTATGTGGATTGAACAAATGGGTGATGACCAAAATGTAATTTTGGTCGTAGAGAAACTATGATGAAAACTTCGGAAAGGTCATGTTTACTTGTTTTTGACGGCCAACTGTTAGACCTTCGATATTTGGTCATAAAGGGGTCATAAAATGGCAAAAATACCGATTTTTTGACCAAAATGGCGAGTCACAATCGACTGTATTTCTTGTAGTGTACTCATCTAAACAACTTTTTTGATTTGTGTGATATGCAAAAGAAGAAAGATATTGATACGTTCATTTTGCATCATGCTTTTATATCAATATTTATTGCATTATGGGCTGTTATTACACATTATATCTCAATACTTATGGCTATTCTCTCTTATTTTATAAGGTTTACCATGAAGAGGGGGAATGCCGGCAGCTGGAATTCTGGCTGGAAAAGGAGCAAACATTCGAAACCTATTCTGCACTGCTCCAAAAATCCTGAAACTCCACGAAACTTATTTTTGGAACTAATAAGAATTACTGAGCTGAAGAAACACCTTAGGGGGCCCACACCCTGGCCAGGAGGGTGGGGGGCGCGCCCACCCCTACTAGGCGTGCCCCCTGTCTCCTGGGCCCCCTGGTGGCCCTTCGGTGTCCATCTTCTCCTATATGAAGGCTTTTACCCTGGAAAAAATCATGGACAAGCTTACGGGACGAAACTCTGTCGCCACGAGGTGGAACCTTGGCAGAACCAATCTAGGGCTCCGGCGGAGCTGTTCTGCCGGGGACACTTTCCTTCGGGAGGGGGAAATCATCACCATCATCATCACCAACGATCCTCTCATCGGAAGGGGGTCAATCTCCATCAACATCTTCACCAGCACCATCTCCTCTCAAAAAACCCTAGTTCATTTCTTGTATCCAATCTTGTATCAAAACCACAAATTGGTACATGTGGGTTGCTAGTAGTTTGATTACTCCTTGTAGTTGATGCTAGTTGGTTTACTTGGTGGAAGATCATATGTTCAGATCCTTAATGCATATTATTACTCCTCTGATTATGAACTGGAATATGCTTTGTGAGTAGTTACGTTTGTTCCCGAGGACATGGGTGAAGTCTTGCTATTAGTAGTCATGTGAATTTGGTATTCGTTCGATATTTTGATGAGACGTATGTTGTCTTTTCCTCTAGTGGTGTTATGTGAACGTCGACTACATGAAACTTCACCATTATTGGGCCTAGAGGAAGGCATTGGGAAGTAATAAGTAGATGATGGGTTGCTAGAGTGACAGAAGTTTAAACCCTAGTTTATGCGGTTGCTTCGTTAGGGGCTGATTTGGAACCATATGTTTAATGATGTGGTTAGATTTACCTTAATACTTCTTTTGTAGTTGCGGATGCTTGCAATAGGGGTTAATCATAAGTGGGATGCTTGTTCAAGTAAGGGCAGTACCCAAGCACCGGTCCACCCACATATCAAATTATCAAAGTACCGAACGCGAATCATATGAGCGTGATGAAAACTAGCTTGACAATAACTCCCATGTGTCCTCGGGAGCTCTTTTCTCATTATAAGAAATTTTCCAGGCTTATCCTTTGCTACAAAAAAGATTGGGCCACCTTGCTGCACTTTATTTACTTTATTTACTTGTTACTCGTTACTATTTATCTTATCACAAAACTATCTGTTACCTACAATTTCAGTGCTTGCAGAGAAAACTTTACTGAAAACCGCTTATCATTTCCTTCTGCTCCTCGTTGGGTTCGACACTCTTACTTATCGAAAGGACTACGATAGATCGCCTACACTTGTGGGTCATCAAGACTCTTTTCTGGTGCCGTTGCCGGGGAGTGTAGCGCTTTTGGTGAGTGGAACTTGGTAAGGAAACATTTATATAGTGTGCTGAAATTTTCTGTTACTTGTCACTATGGAAACTAATCATTTGAGGGGCTTGTTCAGGGTATCTTCACCCCGACCAGAAGAGCAAAGAGTTGCTCCTCAACCTACTGGACTTTTTGAAAATATTTACTTTGAGATTCCTTCGGGTATGATAGAGAAACTGCTAGCTAATCCATTTGCAGGAGATGGAACATTGCATCCCGATTTACACCTTATCTTTGTGGATGAAGTTTGTGGATTATTTAAGCTTGCAGGTATTCCCGATGATGTTGTCAAAAGGATGGTCTTCCCTTTATCTTTGTAGGGAGATGCATTGACATGGTATAGGCTATATGATGATATGAGATCTTGGAATTATAAACGATTGAAGTTGGAATTTCACAAGAAGTTCTATCATATGCATCTTGTTCATCGTGATCGTAATTACATATATAATTTTTGTCCTCGCGAAGGAGAAAGCATCGCTCAAGCTTGGGGGAGGCTTAAGTCAATGTTATATTTATGCCCCAATCATGAGCTCTCCAGAGAAATGATTATTCAAAATTTTTATGCTCGGCTTTCTCTCAATGATCGCAACCTGCTCGAGACTTCCTGTGCTGGCTCTTATATGCTGAAGACTATTGATTTCAAATGGGACTTATTGGAAAGAATTAAACGCAACTCTGAAGATTGGGGTTCCGACGATGGTAAGGAGTCAGGTATGACACCTAAGTTCGATTGTGTTAAATCTTTTATGGATACCAATGCTTTTCGTGGATTGAGCGCTAAGTATGGACTTGACTCTGAGATAGTAGCTTCTTTCTGTGAATCTTTTGCTACTCACGTTGATCTCCCTAAAGAGAAGTGGTTTAAATATAATCCTCCCATTGAAGTAAAAGTAGTTGCACCTATTACAGTTGAAGAAAAGACTGTCACCCATAGTGATCCTATTGTTCCTACTACTTATGTTGAGAAACCTCCTTTTTCTATTAGGATAAAGGATCATGTTAAAACTTCGTCTGTTGTTCGTAAGAGTAATACTAGGACTTATACCCCTCCCGAGCAAATCAAAGTTGAATCTAGTATTGCTATGGTTAAAGATCTCTTGGATGATGATTTAGATGGGCATGTTATTTATTTCTGTGGTGAGACTGCTAATATTGTTAGACCAGATACTAAGATACATAGACCTCTGGTAGGCATGCCTATTATTTCTATTAAAATAGGAGATCATTGTTATCATGGCTTATGTGATATGGGTGCTAGTGCTAGTGCAATACCCTATGACTTATATAAAGAAATTATGCATGATATTGCACCCGTTCAGTTGGAAGGTATTGATGTTACTATCAAGCTTGCCAATAGAGATACTATTTCACCAGTTGGGATTGTTAGATATGTTGAAGTCTTGTGTGGGAAGTTTAAATACCCTGCTGATTTTCTTGTTCTTAGTTCCCCACAAGATGACTTTTGTCCCATTATTTTTGGTAGACCCTTCTTGAATACTGTTAATGCTAAGATTGATTGTGAAAAGGATACTGTCACAATTGGCTTAGATGGTATGTCTCATGAGTTTAATTTTGCTAAGTTCCGTAGACAACCTCATGATAGAGAATCACCTAGTAAGGATGAGATTATTGGTCTTGCTTCTATTGCCGTGCCTCCTACTGATCCGTTAGAACAATATTTGCTAGACCATGAAAATGATATCGTTTTGAAGGAAAGAAGGGAAATAGATGAAGTGTTCCTTAAACAGGAACCTATGCTGAAACACAACCTTCCCGTTGAAATTCTTGGGGATCCCCCTCCACCCAAGGGTGATCCCGTGTTTGAACTCAAACCATTACCTGATAATCTTAAGTATGCTTATCTTGATGAAAAGAAAATATATCCTGTTATTATTAGTGCTAACCTTTCAAAGAAAGAAGAAGAAAGATTATTGAAAACTCTGAAGAAGCACCGCGCTGCTATTGGATATACTCTAGATGATCTTAAGGGCATTAGTCCCAGGTTATGCCAACACAAAATTAATTTGGAGGCCGATGCTAAACCAGTTAGAGATCCTCAACGAAGATTGAATCCTAAGATGAAAGAAGTGGTAAGAAAGGAGATACTAAAGCTCCTTGAGGCAGGTATAATTTATCCCGTTGCTGATAGTGAATGGGTAAGCCCTGTCCACTGTGTTCCTAAAAATGGAGGTATTACCGTTGTTCCTAATGATAAAGATGAATTGATCCCACAAAGAATTATTACAGGTTATAGGATGATAATTGATTTCCAAAAATTAAATAAAGCTACTAAGAAAGATCATTACTCTTTACCTTTTATTGATCAAATGCTAGAAAGACTGTCCAAACATACACATTTCTGCTTTCTAGATGGTTATTCTGGTTTCTCTCAAATACCTGTGTCAGCTAAGGATTAATCGAAAACTACTTTTACTTTCCCTTTTGGTACTTTTGCTTATAGACGTATGCCTTTTGGTTTATGTAATGCACCTGCTATCTTTCAAAGATGCATGATGGCTATATTCTCTGACTTTTGTGAAAAGATTTGTGAGGTATTCATGAAGGAAATATGCCCTACAGGCAATAATAAAGTTATTATTTATTTCCTCATATCATGATAAATGTTTATTATTCATGCTAGAATTGTATTAACCGGAAACATGATACATGTGTGAATACATAGACAAACATAGTGTCACTAGTATGCCTCTACTTGACTAGCTCATTGATCAAAGATGGTTATGTTTCCTAACCATAGGCATGTGTTGTCATTTGATTAATGGGATCACATCATTAGGAGAATGATGTGATTGACTTGACCCATTCCGTTAGCTTAGCACTTGATCGTTTAGTATGTTGCTATTGCTTTCTTCATGACTTATACAAAGTTCCTGCAACTATGAGATTGTGTAACTCCCGTTTACCGGAGGAACACTTTGTGTGCTACCAAATGTCACAACATAACTGGGTGATTATAAAGGTGCTCTACAGGTGTCTCCAAAGGTACATGTTGAGTTGGCATAATTCGAGATTAGGTTTTATCACTCCGATTGTCGGAGAGGTATCTCTGGGCCTTCTCGGTAATACTCACCACCTAAGCCTTGCAAGCATTGTAACTAATGAGTTAGTTATGAAATGATGTATTACGGAATGAGTAAAGAGACTTGCCGGTAACGAGATTGAACTAGGTATTGGATACCGACGATCGAATCTCGGGCAAGTAACATACCGATGACAAAGGGAACAACGTATGTTGTTATGCGGTTTGACCGATAAAGATCTTCGTAGAATATGTAGGAACCAATATGAACATCCAGGTTCCACTATTGGTTATTGACCGAGAATAGTTCTAGGTCATGTCTACATAGTTCTCGAACCCGTAGGGTCCGCACACTTAACATTACGATGACAGTTTTATTATGAGTTTATAAGTTTTGATGTACTGAAGGTTGTTCGGAGTCCCGGATGTGATCACGGACATGACGAGGAGTCTCGAAATGGTCGAGACATAAAGATTGATATATTGGATGGATATATTTGGACACCGGAAAGGTTCCGGATGAGATTGGGACTATACCGGAGTTCCGGGAGGTTACCGGAACCCCCCGGTAAGTATATGGGCCTTATTGGGCCTTAGTGGAAAGGAAGGAGAAGGAGCAAAGGAGGGGGCACGCCCCCCAAGCCCAATCCGAATTGGGAAGGGGGCCGGCCCCCCTTTCCTTCTTCCCTCCCCTCTCTTCCTTCCCTCTCCTACTCCTAATAGGAAAGGGGGGCCAAACCTACTTGGAGTAGGTTTGCCCCCCCTTAGGGCGCGCCTCCCCTCTTGGCCGGCCCCCTCCTCCTCTCCCCCTTTATATACGGAGGAGGGGGGCACCCCATAGACACACAAGTTGATCTACGGATCATTCCTTAGCCGTGTGCGGTGCCCCCCTCCACCATATTCCACCTCGGTCATATCATCGCGGAGTTTAGGCGAAGCCCTACGCCGGTAGAACATCATCATCATCACCACGCCGTCGTGCTGACGGAACTCATCCCCGACGCTTCACTGGATTGGAGCCCGGGGGACGTCATCGAGCTGGACGTGTGCTGAACACGGAGGTGCCGTACGTTCGGTGCTTGGATCGGTTGGATCGTGAAGACGTACGACTACATCAACCGCGTTGTCATAACGCTTACGCTTAACGGTCTACGAGGGTACGTAGACATCACTCTCCCCTCTCGTTGCTATGCCATCACCATGATCTTGCGTGTGCGTAGGAATTTTTTTGAAATTACTACGTTCCCCAACAGTGGCATCAGAGCCAGGTTTTATGCGTTGATGTTATATGCACGAGTAGAACACAAGTGAGTTGTGGGCGATACAAGTCATACTGCTTACCAGCATGTCATACTTTGGTTCGGCGGTATTGTTGGATGAAGCGGCCCGGACCCACATTACGCGTACGCTTACGCGAGACTGGTTTTACCGCCGTGCTTTGCACACAGGTGACTAGCGGGTGTCAGTTTCTCCAACTTTAGTTGAACCGAGTGTGGCTACGCCCGGTCCTTGCGAAGGTTAAAACAACACCGACTTGACGAACTATCATTGTGGTTTTGATGCGTAGGTAAGAACGGTTCTTGCTTAGCCCGTAGCAGCCACGTAAAACTTGCAACAACAAAATAGAGGACGTCTAACTTGTTTTTGCAGGGCATGTTGTGATGTGATATGGTCAAGACGTGATGCTATATTTTATTATATGAGATGATCATGTTTTGTAACCGAAGTTATCGGCAACTGCCAGGAGCCATATGGTTGTCGCTTTATTGTATGAAATGCAAACGCCCTGTAATTGCTTTACTTTATCACTAAGCGGTAGCGATAGTCATAGAAGCAATAGATGGCGTAAACGACAACGATGCTACGATGGAGATCAAGGTGTCGCGCCGGTGATGATGGTGATCATGACGGTGCTTCGGAGATGGAGATCACAAGCACAAGATGATGATGGCCATATCATATCACTTATATTGATTGCATGTGATGTTTATCCTTTATGCATCTTATCTTGCTTTGATTGACGGTAGCATTTTAAGATGATCTCTCACTAAAATTATCAAGAAGTGTTCTCCCTGAGTATGCACCGTTGCCAAAGTTCGTCGTGCCCGGACACCACGTGATGATCGGGTGTGATAAGCTCTACGTCCATCTACAACGGGTGCAAGCCAGTTTTGCACACGCAGAATACTCAGGTTAAACTTGATGAGCCTAGCATATGCGGATATGGCCTCGGAACACGGAGACCGAAAGGTCGAGCGTGAATCATATAGTAGATATGATCAACATAGAGATGTTCACCATTGAAAACTACTCCATCTCACGTGATGATCGGTTATGGTTTAGTTGATTTGGATCACGTGATCACTTAGATGACTAGAGAGATGTCTGTCTAAGTGGGAGTTCTTAAGTAATATGATTAATTGAACTTAAATTTATCATGAACTTAGTACCTGATAGTATTTTGCTTGTCTATGTTTGTTGTAGATAGATGGCTCATGCTGTTGTTCCGTTGAATTTTAATGCGTTCCTTGAGAAAGCAAAGTTGAAAGATGATGGTAGCAATTACACGGACTGGGTCCGTAACTTGAGGATTATCCTCATTGCTGCACAAAAGAATTACGTCCTGGAAGCACCGCTGGGTGCCAGGCCTGCTGCAAGAGCAACACCAGATGTTGTGAACGTTTGGCAGAGCAAAGCTGATGACTACTCTATAGTTCAGTGTGCCATGCTTTACGGCTTAGAACCGGGTCTTCAACGACGTTTTGAACGCCATGGAGCATATGAGATGTTCCAGGAGTTGAAGTTAATATTTCAAGCAAATGCCCGGATTGAGAGATATGAAGTCTCCAATAAGTTCTACAGCTGCAAGATGGAGGAGAATAGTTCTGTCAGTGAGCATATACTCAAAATGTCTGGGTATAATAATCCACTACAGGAATCAGACAGTTTGCCGTCAGGCAAGTACAGACGGCAAAGGCTGAAATACAGACGGCAAAGATTTTGCCGTCACCTGGCTGACGGCAAAGTGTGACGGCAAAGGCAAAGTCGGCAAAGAGTACTTTACCGTCAGCTTTTTATCGGGCAGACAACAAAGAGATTTTGCCGTCAGTAAAACAATAACAGACGGCAAAGAACGGGGTCTCTGCCGTCAGCCAGACTCCAGGTTTGCCGTCATCCAAAATCATCACAGACGGCAAATTGCTTTTTCATGATTAGAAAAATAAATCACCAGCGCTAGTAAACCCATCACAGCCGTAGTTTTGCAAAACTGACCCACTTTTCACACAGAAATTCGCGGCACAATGTACAAAAACTTGAAACAAAAAGTGGAATTCGTGAAATATCAATGCAGCTACACGCATAGGCACTGAGCATCAAATTTCTGCCGGTACACGCACATAGTAGCAATTAGTAACAGTTACTAAGAGCCACAAATTAAGTGCCGTGGTCGGGGCAATGGCGTTCTTGGAGGGAGGTGGAAAAGGTCGCGGCGCCGGGGGACGGGGATGGCGGCGTGCGGCTGCTCGGGGCGACGATGGCCGGGGCAAAGGGAGGAAGGGGTCGGGGCTGACGGCGCCCGGGAGCAGGGCCCGCCACGTGAGGCTGCTCTGGGCGACGAGGGAGGGCCGGGGCCGGCGGCGCCATGGCCGGCCGCGTTCTGCTGCTCGGGCGACGGTGGAGAGCCGGGGCCGGCAGAGCCATGGCGGGCCGCCTGCGGATGCTCGTGGCGACGGGGGAGGGTCGGGGCCAGCGGCGCCATGGCG
>NC_041393.1:427430109-427441784 GCF_002162155.2 Triticum dicoccoides | reverse complement strand
CTGCTCGGGGCGGTGATGGAGGGCCGGGGTCGGCGGCGGCTGCGCAGGGCGGCGATGGAGGGCCGGGACCGGAGGCGGCTGCTCGGGCGATGGGGGAGGGCCGAGGCCGGCTCCGCGCGGCTGCTTGGGACAAAGAGGGAGCGAGGAGAGAGGAGGGAGAACGAGAAGGAGAGGGCGCGTGCGACGTGGGGGTGCGTGCATCGTGGGTGGATAAGTGCGTCCGACAGGAGTGGTGGGATGGGGCCTTGCGTTATGGGCCGGTGCGGCTGAGATATTGCCACGTCATCGATCCGGGAGATCAATCCGTGTGTTGTGCTTCTTCTTTGCCGTCTGTAAAAAAAACACAGACGGCGAAGGGTCCACTTTGCCGTCTGCCAATAAAAAAAGAGACGGCAAAGATTCTTTGCCGTATGTGGATAAAAACACACACGGCAAAGATTTTTTGCCGTCTGTTTTTTTATGGGCAGACGGCAAACTAAGGTCTTTGTCGCCTATGTTTTTTTTCGCAGACGGCAAAGTACTCTGTGTTGTTAGTCATTCTTTGCCGTCAGCAGCTGACGGCAAAAGTTGTCTTTGCCGTCAGGCACGACAAAAAGCTGACGGCAAAGACCCCCACAGACGGCAAATTAGCTGATTCCTGTAGTGATCACTTGATTCAACTGGGAGTTAATCTTCCGGATGATAGCGTCATTGACAGAATTCTCCAATCACTGCCACCAAGCTACAAGAGCTTCGTGATGAACTATAATATGCAAGGGATGAACAAGACAATTCCCGAGCTCTTCGCAATGCTAAAGGCCGCGGAGGTAGAAATCAAGAAGGAGCATCAAGTGTTGATGGTCAACAAGACCACTAGTTTCAAGAAAAGGGGAAAAGGGAAGAAGAAGGGGAACTTCAAGAAGAACAGCAAGCAAGTTGCTGCTCAAGAGAAGAAACCCAAGTCTGGACCTAAGCCTGAAACTGAGTGCTTCTACTGCAAGCAAACTGGTCACTGGAAGCGGAACTGCCCCAAGTATTTGGCAGATAAGAAGGATGGCAAAGTGAACAAAGGTATATGTGATATACATGTTATTGATGTGTACCTAACTAGAGCTCATAGTAGCACCTGGGTATTTGATACTGGTTCTATTGCTAATATTTGCAACTCGAAACAGGGACTACGGAATAAGCGAGCACTGGCCAAGGACGAGGTGACGATGCGCGTGGGAAACGGTTCCAAAGTCGATGTGATCGCGGTCGGCACGCTACCTCTACATCTACCTTCGGGATTAGTTTTAGACCTGAATAATTGTTATTTGGTGCCAGCGTTGAGCATGAACATTATATCTGGATCTTGTTTGCTGCGAGACGGTTATTCATTTAAATCAGAGAATAATGGTTGTTCTATTTATATGAGTAATATTTTTTATGGTCATGCACCCTTGAAGAGTGGTCTATTTTTATTGAATCTCAATAGTAGTGATACACATATTCATAATGTTGAAGCCAAAAGATGCAGAGTTGATAATGATAGTGCAAATTATTTGTGGCACTGCCGTTTAGGTCATATCGGTGTAAAGCGCATGAAGAAACTCCATACTGATGGACTTTTGGAATCACTTGATTATGAATCACTTGGTACTTGTGAACCGTGCCTCATGGGCAAGATGACTAAAACACCGTTCTCCGGTACTATGGAGAGAGCAACAGATTTGTTGGAAATCATACATACAGATGTATGTGGTCCGATGAATGTTGAAGCTCGTGGCGGATATCGTTATTTTCTCACCTTCACAGATGATTTGAGCAGATATGGGTATATCTACTTAATAAAACACAAGTCTGAAACATTTGAAAAGTTCAAAGAATTTCAGAGTGAAGTGGAAAATCATCGTAACAAGAAAATAAAGTTTCTACGATCTGATCATGGAGGAGAATATTTGAGTTACGAGTTTGGTTTACATTTGAAACAATGCGGAATAGTTTCGCAACTCACGCCACCTGGAACACCACAAAGAAATGGTGTGTCCGAACGTCGTAATCGTACTTTACTAGATATGGTGCGATCTATGATGTCTCTTACTAATTTACCGCTATCGTTTTGGGGTTATGCTTTAGAGACGGCTGCATTCACATTAAATAGGGCACCATCAAAATCCGTTGAGACGACGCCTTATGAACTATGGTTTGGCAAGAAACCAAAGTTGTCGTTTCTTAAAGTTTGGCGCTGCGATGCTTATGTGAAGAAACTTCAACCAGATAAGCTCGAACCCAAATCGGAGAAATGTGTCTTCATAGGATACCCAAAAGAGACTGTTGGGTACACCTTCTATAACAGATCCGAAGGCAAGACATTCGTTGCTAAGAATGGATCCTTTCTAGAAAAAGAGTTTCTCTCGAAAGAAGTGAGTGGGAGGAAAGTAGAACTTGATGAGGTAACTGTACCCGCTCCCTTATTGGAAAGTAGTTCATCACAGAAATCAGTTCCTGTGACAAATACACCAATTAGTGAGGAAGCTAATGATATTGATCATGAAACTTCAGATCAAGTGTCTACTGAACCTCGTAGGTCTACCAGAGTAAGATCCACACCAGAGTGGTACGGTAATCCTATTCTGGAAGTCATGTTACTTGGCCATGATGAACCTACGAACTATGAGGAAGCGATGATGAGCCCAGATTCCGCAAAATGGCTAGAGGCCATGAAATCTGAGATGGGATCCATGCATGAGAACAAAGTATGGACTTTGGTTGACTTGCCCGATGATCGGCAAGCCATTGAGAATAAATGGATCTTTAATAAGAAGACTGACGCTGACGGTAATGTAACTGTCTATAAAGCTTGACTTGTTGCGAAAGGTTTTCGACAAGTTCAAGGGGTTGATTACGATGAGACTTTCTCACCCGTAGCGATGCTTAAGTCTGTCCGAATCATGTTAGCGATTGCCGCATTTTATGATTATGAAATTTGGCAGATGGATGTCAAAACTGCATTCCTGAATGGTTTTCTGGAAGAAGAGTTGTATATGATGCAACCGGAGGGTTTTGTCGATCCTAAGGGAGCTAACAAAGTGTGCAAGCTCCAGCGATCAATCTATGGTCTGGTGCAAGCCTCTCGGAGTTGGAATAAATGCTTTGATAGTGTGATCAAAGCATATGGTTTTATACAGACTTTTGGAGAAGCCTGTATTTACAAGAAAGTGAGTGGGAGCTCTGTAGCATTTCTAATATTATATGTGGATGACATATTGTTGATTGGAAATGATATAGAATTTCTGGATAGCATAAAAGGATACTTGAATAAAAGTTTTTCAATGAAAGACCTCGGTGAAGCTGCTTACATATTGGGCATTAAGATCTATAGAGATAGATTAAGACGCTTGATTGGACTTTCACAAAGCACGTACCTTGATAAAGTGTTGAAAAGGTTCAATATGGATCAGGCGAAGAAAGGGTTCTTGCCTGTATTACAAGGTATAAAGTTGAGTCAGACTCAATGCCCGACCACTGCAGAAGATAGAGAGAAAATGAAAGGAGTTCCCTATGCTTCAGCCATAGGCTCTATCATGTATGCAATGCTGTGTACCAGACCTGATGTGTGCCTTGCTATTAGTTTGGCAGGGAGGTACCAAAGTAATCCAGGAGTGGGTCACTGGACAGCGGTCAAGAACATCCTGAAATACCTGAAAAGGACTAAGGATATGTTTCTCGTATATGGAGGTGACAAAGAGCTAGTCGTAAATGGTTACGTCGATGCAAGCTTTGACACTGATCCGGACGATTCTAAATCGCAAACCGGATACGTATTTTTATTAAACGGTGGAGCTGTAAGTTGGTGCAGTTCTAAACAAAGCGTCATGGCGGGATCTACATGTGAAGCGGAGTACATAGCTGCTTCGGAAGCAGCAAATGAAGGAGTCTGGATGAAGGAGTTCATTTCCGATCTAGGTGTTATACCTAGTGCATCGGGACCAATGAAGATCTTCTGTGACAATACTGGTGCAATTGCCTTGGCAAAGGAATCCAGATTTCACAAGAGGACCAAGCACATCAAGAGACGCTTCAATTCCATTCGGGACCAAGTCCAAGTGGGAGACATAGAGATTTGCAAGACACATACGGATCTGAATGTTGCAGACCCGTTGACTAAGCCTCTCTCACGAGCAAAACAGGATCAGCACCAAGACTCCATGGGTGTTAGAATCATTACTATGTAATCTAGATTATTGACTCTAGTGCAAGTGGGAGACTGAAGGAAATATGCCCTAGAGGCAATAATAAAGTTATTATTTATTTCCTCATATCATGATAAATGTTTATTATTCATGCTAGAATTGTATTAACCGGAAACATGATACATGTGTGAATGCATAGACAAACATAGTGTCACTAGTATGCCTCTACTTGACTAGCTCATTGATCAAAGATGGTTATGTTTCCTAACCATAGGCATGTGTTGTCATTTGATTAATGGGATCACATCATTAGGAGAATGATGTGATTGACTTGACCAATTCCGTTAGCTTAGCACTTGATCGTTTAGTATGTTGCTATTGCTTTCTTCATGACTTATACAAAGTTCCTGCAACTATGAGATTGTGCAACTCCCGTTTACCGGAGGAACACTTTGTGTGCTACCAAACGTCACAACGTAACTGGGTGATTATAAAGGTGCTCTACAGGCGTCTCCAAAGGTACATGTTGAGTTGGCATAATTCGAGATTAGGTTTTGTCATTCCGATTGTCGGAGAGGTATCTCTGGGCCT
The DNA here is from genome assembly GCF_002162155.2 of Triticum dicoccoides. Lineage (NCBI taxonomy): Eukaryota > Viridiplantae > Streptophyta > Magnoliopsida > Poales > Poaceae > Triticum > Triticum dicoccoides. The sequence goes on along the minus strand of NC_041393.1, from coordinate 427,437,039 downwards.
TCTCGGTAATACTCCTCACCTAAGCCTTGCAAGCATTGTAAGTAATGAGTTAGTTATGAAATGATGTATTACAGAACGAGTAAAGAGACTTGCCGGTAACGAGATTGAACTATGTATTGGATACCGACGATCGAATCTCGGGCAAGTAACATATCGATGACAAAGGGAACAACGTATGTTGTTATGCGGTTTGACCGATAGGATCTTCGTAGAATATGTAGGAACCAATATGAACATCCAGGTTCCACTATTGGTTTTTGACCGAGAATAGTTCTAGGTCATGTCTACATAGTTCTCGAACCCGTAGGGTCCGCACGCTTAACGTTACGATGATAGTTTTATTATGAGTTTATAAGTTTTGATGTACCGGAGGTTGTTCGGAGTCCCGGATGTGATCACGGACATGACGAGGAGTCTCGAAATGGTCGATACATAAAGATAGATATATTGGATGGATATATTTGGACACCGAAAAGGTTTCGGATGAGATTGGGACTATACCGGAGTTCCGGGAGGTTTCCGGAACCCCCCGGTAAGTATATGGGCCTTATTGGGCCTTAGTGGAAAGGAGGGAGAAGGAGCAAAGGAGGGGGCGCGCCCCCCCAAGACCAATCCAAATTGGGAAGGGGGTCGGCCGCCCCTTTCCTTCTTCCCTCCCCTCTCTTCCTTCCCTCTCCTACTCCTAATAGGAAAGGGGGGCCAAACCTACTTGGAGTAGGTTTGCCCCCCCTTAGGGCGCGCCTCCCCTCTTGGCCGGCCCCCTCCTCCTCTCCCCCTTTATATATGGAGGAGGGGGGCACCCCATAGACACACAAGTTGATCTACGGATCGTTCCTTAGCCGTGTGTGGTGCCCCCTCCACCATATTCCACCCCGGTCATATCTTCGCGGAGTTTAGGCGAAGCCCTGCGCCGGTAGAACATCATCATCGTCACCACGCCGTCGTGCTGACGGAACTCATCCCCGACGCTTTGCTGGATTGGAGCCCGGGGGACGTCATCGAGCTGGACGTGTGCTGAACACGGAGGTGCCGTATGTTCGGTGCTTGGATTGGTTGGATCGTGAAGACGTACGACTACATCAACCGCGTTGTCATAACGCTTCCGCTTAACGGTCTACGAGGGTACGTAGACATCACTCTCCCCTCTCGTTGCTATGACATCACCATGATCTTGCGTGTGCGTAGGAAATGTTTTTAAATTACTACGTTCCCGTTTTGAATTTTGCTTTGTGATCTCTTTATGTAATCGAGTGCGTGAGCTATCTATAATAAAGATTAGTGTTGAGTCAAGGGCTTTGCTATCTTCCTATGATCTTGAGAAAGTAGAGAATAAAAGAGTTCATATTGATCTTATGGTTAGTGATGACTTCACACATAGGAAGTATGAGGCATAAAAGTTGTTGAGAGTTGATAAACGTAGTTTTGGTCATTGTTGCAATTAATAGGAAGTAATAAGGAAAGAGAGGTTCACATACAAATATATTATCTTGGACATATTTTATGATTGGGAGCACTCATTAAGTATGACATGCTAAAAGGGTTGACGTTGGACAAGGAAGACAACATAATGGTTTATGTTTTCTCACATCTCAGTTAAAGTATATTGTCATTGACCTTCCAAACATGTTGAGCTTGCCTTTCCCCCTCATGCTAGCCAAATTCCTTGCACCAAGTAGAGATACTACTTGTGCTTCCAAATATCCTTAAACCCAGTTTTTCCATGAGAGTCCACCATACCTACCTATGGATTGAGTAAGATCCTTCAAGTAAGTTGTCATGTTGCAAGCAATAAAAATTGCTATCTATATATGTATGACTTATTGGTGCAGAGAAAATAAGCTTCATACGATCTTGTTGTGGAAGCAATAAAAGCGACGAACTACATAATAAAGGTCCACATACAAGGGGCAATATAAAGTGATGTTCTTTTGCATTAAGATTTCATGCATCCAACCCTAGACGCACATGACAACCTCTGCTTCCCTCTGCGTAGGGCCTATCTTTTACTTTATGTTTTTACTTTATGCTTGAGTCAAGGTGATCCTCACCTTTCTCTTTTCATTTTATCCTTTGGCAAGCTCTTCGTGATTGAAGATCATGATATATATATCCAATTGGATGTAAGTTAGCATGGGCTATTATTGTTGACATCACCTAAAGGTGAATACGTTGGGAGGCAACACAACAAGCCCCTATCTTTCTCAGTGTCCGGCTGAAACTCTATAACCACAAGTATTGCGTGAGTGTTAGCAATTGTAGAAGACTACATGATAGTTGAGTATGTGGACTTGCTGAAAAGCTCTATTCTTAACTCTTTCTGATGTTATGATAAATTGCAATTGCTTCAATGACTGAGATTATAGTTTGTTAGCTTCCAATGAAGTTTCTGAACCATACTTGACATTGTGAATTGGTCGTTACTTGAGCATAGGAAATCATATGATAGAATCTGTTTATGTTGCTATTATAAGAATGATCATGATGCCCTCATATCCGTATTTTATTTTTATCGACACCTCTATCTCTAAACATGTGGACATATTTTTCGATTTCGGCTTCCGCTTGAGGACAAGCGAGGTCTAAGCTTGGGGGAGTTGATACGTCCATTTTGCATCATTGTCACGCCCAAGATGCGACCCTATCCAAAAGGAACTCGAAGGTCCCACCAAGGATAGACCCGCATATTGAAACGCTTTTGCAAGGTGTATATCATTACATCAACATTACATAATAGATGGGGATACATACATAAGGCATACAATGCCACACGAACACAACATCATCATACATAAGAGCACCATCCGACTACGGATGAAACACAAACAGAAACTCAAACGACATCCACCCTGCTAGCCCAGGCTGCCGACCTGGAACCTATCCCCTGATCGAAGAAGAAGCAGAAGAAGGTCTCCAAAACAAGCAAGCATCGCTCTCGCGTCAAGATCATCGCATAACCTGTACCTGCAACTGTTGTTGTAGAAATCTGTGAGCCACGAGGACTCAGCAATCCCATTACCATGGGTATCAAGACTAGCAAAGCTTAATGGGAAAGGAAGGGGTAAAGTGGTGAGGTTGTAGCAGCGACTAAGCATATATGGTGGCTAACATACGCAAATGAGAGCGAGAAGAGAAGCAAAGGAACGGTCGTCAAGCTACCAATGATCAAGAAGTGATCCTGAACTCCTGCCTACGTCAAACATAACCCAAAGACCATGTTCACTTCCCAGACTCCGCCGAGAAGAGACCATCACGGCTACACACGCGGTTGATGCATTTTAATTCAGATCTGGTGTCAAGTTATCTACAACCGGACATTAACAAATTCCCATCTGCCACATAACCGCATGCACGGCTCTCGAAGGTTTATACCCTGCAGGGGTGTCCCAACTTAGCCCATGATAAGCTCTCGCGATCAACGAAGGATATACCTTCTCCCAGGAAGACCCGATCAGTCTCGGAATCCCGGTTTACAAGACATTTCGACAATGGTAAAACAAGACCAGCAAAGCCGCCCGATGCGCCGACAATCCCGATAGGAGCTGCACATATCTCGTTCTCAGGGCAACACGGGATAAGCGAAGCATACAGGTACCGACGTAACCCAAGTTGCCAAGGGATGGTCCCGCACGGTGCTCTAGTTTGGACCAATACTTATACAAGCATTGGCCCCGGGGGGCTATAATAAAGATGACCCTTGGGTTAATTACTCCCAAGGGAAAAGTAGGTGGTGGTTCTGGTAGAGCTCCGGCGAGGTCGCCGGCCTATGGTGGCGCGCGGGGCTGAGCAAGGCACTCGGGCGGAGGCGGTTGCCTCGATCCAGATCGGATCGAGCGCTGCGGGAGGTGGAGGCGCTGTGGTTGGTGGATCGAGAGGAGTGGCTGGTTGGTTCGGTGGCAAAATCGAGGAGGGGAAGGTGGTGCTGCTGATTTGGAACGGGGGAGATCCCGAGGAAGAGGATTTGGTAGAGAGTTGCGGCGGGCAGGAGGATGGATGGGACAAGGGGGCTAGATTTTAGGGATTGGTCTAGGGTTGGACTATATATATAGCAAGTGGGTTTTGGTTTAGGGGTATTAGGTCCCTCCGATCGTAATCGTACGGCCAAAAAAAAGGCTAGAGAGTCCAAATAAGAAAACGGAGATGTTTTATAGATGTTAGGGGATGATCCGGACCCATCGGTAATGGCAGACCGGTTCGGGTTCGGGTAAGTTTCGGACAAGCACACGAGGGGTCTGAGAGAGGTCAACGGGGACAGGGGCCTGACAAAATGACAATGGAGGCAAAGAGAGAAAGGGCAACTACGAATGGCTACGAGTTTTATGAAAACATGCAGCTGCTATGCGCATGATGTTATGAGATGAGATGCATGACATGAACAAATGCAAAACAAAAGACAAAACCCAACCACGGAGGAAATAACATATCACATAGCCGGAAAAGGCAAGAGTCAGAGTTACAATTGTGGAAAAAAGTTGTATCCGGGGCGTTACAACACACCACCACTACGAGAGGATCTCGTCCCGAGATCTAGGATGGCACCGGAGAGAAACAGAAGAGGAAGAGAAGAGGTAAAACTAAGTTGCTTCTTTGACAAACGAGTGAAACCACGATCCTTGAGAGGTTGAGCAATTTAAAAGAAAGAGTACAACAGAGATGAACGAGATCGCAAACAATCCATTAGAAAAGAGGAACAAGGAATATTACGAGAACTTGAAGGTTGCAAAGACATGAATCAAGAGTTTCACGAACGAAAAGAATATGACCACCTCGGTATAATGAGATAGCCAGGGAACAAGAATGATAGAATTTGGACAGCACTCCGGTAGAAAAGAGAAGAAAACTTGATTAGATGAAAAGATATTGAAGAGATGATACAACACTCCGATTAAATGGATAAGCCAGAAAAGAAGACGATCCTCACCAAACGAGGTGATGGGTGAAGAGCACAACATCACAATGCCTCCGTAACAAAAGAATAGAAGTTAGACCGTTGGAATAAAGGGACGGAGAAGAAAATGACAACTTTTGCCACAAGTGAACTTGGAAAGCATCCTTGCAAAGAAGAATCGAACAGAGTTGTTGGAAAATCAACAACGAGAAGCACAAGCTTGTTGTGGGCTTATGGAAAACATCTCGAGACTATGAGGTGACAACCGGCCACTAATGGAAACCGTTAATTGGATTGAGATCAGCAAGGAGATGAAAACTCCTTTTAATGATAGAATAGGAGGAAACTTGGATTATAGATACGCACCACAAATAGCAACATTCCCAATGGAAGGTTTTAGGTGAAATATATCCAAGATAACTCCAACAAAGAGATTAATGGATTTAAAATACCTCATTCTTGACAACATATGAATCATGAAACATGAAGGAAATTGTCAAGAGTGACATAACACCACCTCAAAAGATAAGGTGGGAAGAATTGCACTTCGGATGCAAGATAAAGAATACTTGAACTCCTCAAAACAAGACATGTGTTGAACACCATGTTAATTTTTGAGTATAGCTTGGCGGATCATAACTTCAAGAGAAATCTTGAAGAACAATTGAAGAATGAAAAGAATCCTTGATGAACCACCATGTAGAGCCTCCATGGAGAACTCCGGTAATAAAAGTAAGATAGAAAGAAAGAGAGGTTGAAAACACAAGAGCCTTGCAATGATTTAGAAGGAGATTCGCGACGAGATAATGCGGGAACTTGAAACTCTAGAAAAGAAAAGATGAAGCATCTCGAACCGAGAAATGTGACATGATGAACAACGATGCAAAAGAAGAAACTAGATCACTTGGATGAAACAACAATAAGAATTACGTTATGCGTATCCTTCACCAATTTAAATTCATGACAAGCAACAGATTTGGCATACTACTTATTCTTGTAGAAAGTATTAAGAGAGATATAGCACAAACTTGAGAAGGTATTGATGGAACCACCGGTGGAATTTGGAAACAACGAATGAATTAATATGATAACGAAGGAAGTGAAATCTTGAACGAACCACCGTAAAAATTGCACAAGAGAGTAGCAAGGGCACAATTCACCGGAAAGAATTTGAAAACGAATGAAGATACTTGAAGGGATTTAGATACATGAGAACAAAGAGAACATGAACTGACTAGAGGATATTTGAATGATTCACCGGTAAGATTTGGAGAACGATAGCTACACGCTGAGAATGAAGAATTATGACATGATGGCCTTCGGAGGAAAGAAATGGAAACAACTCATGAAATGCTCCGGATGGTGAAAAGAATTCCCACAATCGAAAACAATTATGAGAGGATGACATCAAGCTTGAACTACGCTTCTTTGGAAGAACGGGTAAGTATTTAAGAGGAACTCTTCTTCGGTCTTCAAATGACGACGAGAAACACCACCAAAATTACTGAGATACTCCGGGAGAATGAAAAAGAGGAAGAGTTGAACCAAAGATGAAAAGAATTTGAAAGCGATCTTGGAGAAGGCATGTGACTGATGAAGTTCATTCTTATGTCAAACTCCAAAAGAATTTGAGAATAGCTCCGGGATAATTAGAAGAGTCAGGTAAGATCCTGGGAAAAGACCTGTGGGTTAGGGCCCACTGAAGAGAAAAACACCGTTGGAAAGGGATGATGAACAGATAGATGATGCACCGGAACAATTGAAATATTTGAATGAGGTGACAACCTTGAATTAATTCGAACACAGACGCATCTCCTGAGATGTGTTGAGCACTCCGGAAGGAGAACTGGCGAGAGGCGAACGAGCAAGGAGAACACTTAAGCCGAGGGAAAGAATGCGATCAACCCGAAAAAAAACTTGAATTGAATCCACCGGAAAAAGAAAGGGATGAAGAATGACGAACGAGACGAGAATTCACCGGTTGAAATAATTGAGAGAAGGCTGAAGAGGTTCCGCACGAATGAAATTGATGCTCGAAACAGGCT
>NC_041393.1:427390994-427429738 GCF_002162155.2 Triticum dicoccoides | reverse complement strand
GCTCCGGAAAGAAGAGGGTGGGAGGGCGGGAAAACAAAGGCAACTTAGAAGGGAGAAAACCGATGAATATCTTGAAGAGAAAAAAACACCGGTTGAAATCATTGAGGAGAGAAAGCAAAGTCTTCGCACGAGTAGGATGGATACTCAATTACAGACTCCGGTTCCGAGAAGAAAAAGGGGAGGGCGGGTGGGAAAAAGAAAACAACTGAGAATTGAACTTGGCAAAGATGAAGAGGCTCGAGTCAACTTGACGAGAAATGCACCGGATCAAAAGAGCTGAGAACCAACGAACGAAAAACTAACCGCGTAATCCTAAAGAAAATTTGAAAGGGAAGAGAAGTAATTCAAAACACCTACGTCAAGATTCCTTACCAGAGCGACGAAGGGGCAGAGGAGTAAAAAGAATTCCTACTCTCCGATATAACTAGACTCCGAAATATTTTTTTCTTCTAGACTCAACAACGGCCAACAATCAAGGGGGCTCCTATGTTCGGTCGAGGCTCTGATACCAACTTGTCACGCCCAAGATGCGACCCTATCCAAAAGGAACTCGAAGGTCCCACCAAGGATAGACCCGCATATTGAAACGCTTTTGCAAGGTGGATATCATTACATCAACATTACATAATAGATGGGGATACATACATAAGGCATACAATGCCACACGAACACAACATCATCATACATAAGATCACCATCCGACTACGGATGAAACACAAACAGAAACTCAAACGACATCCACCCTGCTAGCCCAGGCTGCCGACCTGGAACCTATCCCCTGATCGAAGAAGAAGCAGAAGAAGGTCTCCAAAACAAGCAAGCATCGCTCTCGCGTCAAGATCATCGCATAACCTGTACCTACAACTGTTGTTGTAGAAATCTGTGAGCCACGAGGACTCAGCAATCCCATTACCATGGGTATCAAGACTAGCAAAGCTTAATGGGAAAGGAAGGGGTAAAGTGGTGAGGTTGCAGCAGCGACTAAGCATATATGGTGGCTAACATACGCAAATGAGATCGAGAACAGAAGCAAAGGAACAGTCGTGAAGCTAGCAATGATCAAGAAGTGATCCTGAACTCCTGCTTACGTCAAACATAACCCAAAGACCGTGTTCACTTCCCGGACTCCGCCGAGAAGAGACCATCACGGCTACACACGCTGTTGATGAATTTTAATTCGGATCTGGTGTCAAGTTATCTACAACCGGACATTAACAAATTCCCATCTGCCACATAACCGCGGGCACGGCTCTCGAAAGTTTATACCCTGCAGGGGTGTCCCAACTTAGCCCATGATAAGCTCTCGCGATCAACGAAGGATATACCTTCTCCCAGGAAGACCCGATCAGTCTCGGAATCCCGGTTTACAAGACATTTCGATAATGGTAAAACAAGACCAGCAAAGCCGCCCGATGCGCCAACAATCCCGATAGGAGCTGCACATATCTCGTTCTCAGGGCAGCACCAGATAAGCGAAGCGTACAGGTACCGATGTAACCCAAGTTGCCAAGGGATGGTCCCACACGGTGCTCTAGTTTGGACCAACACTTAGACAAGCATTGGCCCGGGGGGGCTATAATAAAGATGACCCTTGGGTTAATTACTCCCAAGGGAAAAGTAGGTGGTGGTTCTGGTAGAGCTTCGGCGAGGTCGTCGGTCGATGATGGCGCGCGGGGCTGAGCAAGGCACTCGGGCGGAGGCGGTTGCCTCGATCCAGACCGGATCGAGCGCTGCGGGAGGTGGAGGCGCTGTGGTTGGTGGATCAAGAGGAGTGGCTGGTTGGTTCGGTGGAAAAATCGAGGAGGGGAAGGTGGTGCTGCTGATTTGGAATGGGGGAGATCCCGAGGAAGAGGATTTGGTAGAGAGTGGCGGCGGGCAGGAGGATGGATGGGACAAGGGGCTAGATTTTAGGGATTGGTCTAGGGTTGGACTATATATATAGCAAGTGGGTTTTGGTTTAGGGGTATTAGGTCCCTCCGATCGTAATAGGACGGCCGAAAAAATTAGGCTAGAGAGTCCAAATAAGAAAACGGAGATGTTTTATAGATGTTAGGGGATGATCCGGACCCATCGGTAACGACAGACCGGTTCGGGTTCGGGTAAGTTTCGGACACGCACACGAGGGGTCTGAGAGAGGTCAACAGGGACAAGGGCCTGACAAAATGACAATGGAGGCAAAGAGAGAAAGGGCAACTGCGAATGGCTACGAGTTTTATGAAAACATGCAGATGCTATGCGCATGATGTTATGAGATGAGATGCATGACATGAACAAATGCAAAACAAAAGACAAAACCCAACCACGGAGGAAATAACATATCACATAGCCAGAAAAGGCAAGAGTCAGAGTTACAATTGTGGAAAGTTGTATCCGGGGCGTTACAATCATGCTTTTATATCAATATTTGTTGCATTATGGTCTGTTATTACACATTATATCTCAATACTTATGGCTATTCTCTCTTATTTTATAAGGTTTACCATGAAGAGGGGGAATGCCGGCAGCTGGAATTCTGGCTGGAAAAGGAGCAAACATTTGAAACCTATTCTGCACTGCTCCAAAAATCCCGAAACTCAACGAAACTTATTTTTGGAATTAATAAGAATTATTGAGGGGAAGAAACACCTCAGGGGGCCCACACCCTAGCCAGGAGGGTGGGGGCGCGCCCCTGTCTCCTGGGCCCCCTGGTGGCCCTCCGGTGTCCATCTTCTGCTATATGAAGGCTTTTACCATGGAAAAAATCGTGGGCAAGCTTACGGGACGAAACTCCGCCGCCACGAGGCGGAACCTTGGCGGAACCAATCTAGGGCTCCGGTGGAGCTATTTGCCGGGGACACTTCCCTCCGGGAGGGGGAAATCATCACCATCGTCATCACCAACGATCCTCTCATCGGGAGGGGGTCAATCTCCAACAACATATTCACTAGCACCATCTCCTCTCAAAACCCTAGTTCATCTCTTGTATCCAATCTTGTATCAAAACCACAAATTGGTACATGTGGGTTGCTAGTAGTGTTGATTACTCCTAGTAGTTGATGCTAGTTGGTTTACTTGGTGGAAGATCATATGTTCAGATCCTTAATGCATATTATTACTCCTCTGATTATGAAGATGACTATGCTTTGTGAGTAGTTACGTTTGTTCCCGAGGACATGGGTAAAGTCTTGCTATTAGTAGTCATGTGAATTTGGTATTCGTTCGATATTTTGATGAGATGTATGTTGTCTTTTCCTCTAGTGGTGTTATGTGAATGTCAACTACATGACACTTCACCATTATTTGGTCCTAGAGGAAGGCATTAGGAAGTAATAAGTAGATGATGGGTTGCTAGAGTGATAGAAGCTTGAACCCTAGTTTATGCGTTGCTTCGTTAGGGGCTGATTTGGATCCATATGTTTAATGTTGTGGTTAGGTTTACCTTAATACTTCTTTTGTAGTTGCGGATGCTTGCAATAGGGGTTAATCATAAGTGGGATTCTTGTCAAAGTAAGGGCAGTACCCAAGCACCGGTCCACCCACATATCAATTTATCAAAGTACCGAACACGAATCATATGAGCGTGATGAAAACTAGCTTGACGATAATTCCCATGTGTCCTCAGGAGCTCTTTTCTCATTATGGGAAATTGTCCAGGCTTATCCTTTGCTACAAAAAGGATTGGGCCACCTTGCTGCACTTTTTTTTACTTTATTTACTTGTTACTCGTTACTATTTATCTTATTACAAAACTATCTGTTACCTACAATTTCAGTGCTTGCAGAGAAAACCTTACTGAAAACCGCTTATCATTTCCTTCTGCTCCTCGTTGGGTTCTACACTCTTACTTATCGAAAGGACTACGATAGATCCCCTACACTTGTGGGTCATCAGATATGGATAATGATATTGTTAAATTCAAGTTATTTTCGTTTTCACTTAGAGATCGTGCTAAAACTTGGTTTTCGCCTTTTCCTAAAAATAGTATTGATTCCTGGAATAAGTGCAAAGATGCTTTTATCTCTAAGTATTTTCCTCCCGCTGAGATCATCTCTCTTAGAAACGATATTATGAATTTTAAGCAACTTGATCATGAACATGTTGCACAATCTTGGGAGAGGATGAATTTAATGATTCGCAATTGCCCTACACATGGATTAAATTTATGGATGATCATACAAAATTTTTATGCCGGATTGAATTTTGCTTCTAGAAATCTTTTAGATTCGGCCGCTGTAGGCACTTTTATGGAAATCACTTTAGAAGAAGCTACTAAACTCCTAGATAATATTATGGTTAATTATTCTCAATGGCACACCGAAAGATCTACTAGTAAAAAAGTTCATGCGATAGAAGAGATTAATGTTTTGAGTGGAAAGATGGATGAACTTATGAAATTGTTTGCTAATAAGAGTGATCTTATTGATCCTAATGATATGCCTTTGTCTACTTTTATTGAGAATAATAATGAATCTATGGATGTGAATTTTGTTGGTAGGAATAATTTTGGTAACAATGCTTATAGAGGAAACTTTATACCTAGGCCGTTTCCTAGTAATTCCTCTAATAATTATGGTAATTCCTACAACAACTCTTATGGAAATTTTAATAAGATGCCCTCTGATTTTGAGATTAGTGTTAAATAATTTATGATCTCTCAAAAGAATATCAATGCTTTGTTTGAAGAAAAATTGCCTAAGATTGATGAACATGCTAGGAATGTGGATAGAATTTCTCCTAATGTTGATTCTTTGAAACTTAGATCTATTCCACATAAGTATGATATCAATGAGTCTCTCAAAGCCATGAGAATTTGCATTGTTGAGTGCAAATAAAGAACCGCTAGGATGGGTGCTAAGAAAGATTGCTTTGTAAAAGCGTGTTCTTCTAGTTTCCATTAAAATAATAATGATTAAGATCTAAAAGTGATTGATGTGTCCCCTATTAAATTTTTTTTTGGCAATATGAATCTTGATAATTATGGGACTGGAGATGAGCCAACTTTAGTTAAAAGGCGTCCCAATGATTCAGAGTTTTTATATCTTGATGCTAAAATTGGTAAAAGTGGGATTGGAGAGATCAAAATTTTACATAGCAATGAACCCACTATTTTGGATTTCAAGGAATTTAATTATGATAATTGTTCTTTAGTAGATTGTATTTCCTTGTTGCAATCTGTGTTGAATTCTCCTCATGCTTATAGTCAAAATAAAGCTTTTACCAAACATATCGTTAATGTTTTGATGCAATCTTACGAAGAAAAACTTGAATTGGAAGTTTCTATCCCTAGAAAACTTTATGATGAGTGGGAACCTAATATTAAAATTAAAATTAAATATCATGAATGCTATGCTTTGTGTGATTTGGGTGCTAGTGTTTCCACGATTCCAAAAACTCTATGTGATATGTTAGGTTTCCGTGATTTTGATGATTGCTCTTTGAACTTGCACCTTGCGGATTCCACCATTAAGAAATCTATGGGAAGGATTAATGATGTCCCTATTGTTGCAAATAGGAATTATGTTCCCGTAGATTTTATCGTTCTTGATATAGATTGCAATTTTTCATGTCCTATTATTCTTGGTAGATCTTTCCTTAGAACGATTGGTGCAATTATTGATATGAAGGAAGGAAATATTAGATTCCAATTTCCATTAAGGAAAGGCATGGAACAATTTCCTAGAAATAAAATCAAATTACCTTATGAATCTATTATGAGAGCCACTTATGAATTGAATACCAAAGATGGCAATGCTTAGATCTATTCTCGCTTTTATGCCTAGCTAGGGGCGTTAAACGATAGCGCTTGTTGGGAGGCAACCCAATTTTATTTTTGTTCCTTACTTTTTGCTTCTGCTTAGTAATAAGTAATTCCTCTAGCTTCTGTTTATATGTGGTTTTATGTTTTAATTAGTGTTTGTGCCAAGTAGAACCTATAGGATCATCTTGTGTGATAGTTAATTTGATCTTTCTGAAAAACAGAAACTTTTGCACGCACGAGAATAATTTTAATAAATCACAGGCACGTGATTTTGAGTTTATTCTTTTTGAAGTAGATTAATAGATAAATTACCAAGTACTTCCTATTTTTTTAGGATTTTTAGAGTTCCAAAAGTATTCAAAAGTTACAGATTGCTACAGACTGTTCTGTTTTTGACAGATTCTGTTTTTCGTGTGTTGTTTGCTTATTTTGATTAATCTATGGCTAGTATCAGGGGGTATGAACCATAGAGAGGTTCGAATACAGTAGGTTTAACACCAATATAAATAAAGAATGAGTTCATTACAGTACCTTAAAGTGGTGGTTTGCTTTCTTGCACGAACGGAGCTTATGATATTTCCTGTTGAGTTTTGTGTTGTGAAGTTTTCAAGTTTTGGGTGAAGATTTGATGGACTATGGAATAAGGAGTGGCAAGAGCCCAAGCTTGGGGATGCCCATGGCACCCAAAGGTAATTAAAGGACAATCAAATGCCTAGTCTTGGGTATGCCCCGGAAGGCATCCCCTCTTTCGTCTTCTTCTATCGGTAACTTTACTTGGAGCTATATTTTTATTCACCACATGATATGTGTTTTGCTTGGAGCGTCTTGTATGATATGAGTCTTTGATTTTTAGTTTACCACAATCATCCTTGCTGTACACACCTTTTGGGAGAGACACACATGATTCGGAATTTATTAGAATACTCTATGTGCTTCACTTATATCTTTTGAGTTAGACAAATTTTGCTCTAGTGCTTCACTTATATCTTTTTAGAGCACGGCGGTGGTTTTATTTCGTAGAAATTATTGATCTCTCATGCTTCACTTATATTATTTTGAGAGTCTTTTAGAACAGCATGATATTTGCTATGGTTATAAAATTGGTCCTAATATGATGAGCATCCAAGTTGGGTATAATAAAAACTATCATAGAAATTGCATTGAATTCTATGATCAATTTGATGCTTGATGATTGTTTTGAGATATGAGGATGGTAATATTAGAGTCATGCTAGTGGAGTAGTTGTGAATTTGAGGAATACTTGTGTTGAAGTTTGTGATTCCCGTAGCATGCACGTATGGTGAACCGTTATGTGATGAAGTTGGAGCATGATTTATTTATTGATTGTCTTCCTTATGAGTGGCTGTCGGGGACGAGCGATGGTCTTTTCCTACCAATCTATTGTCACACCCTGATTTTCATGCCACAACACTTAAGCTAATAAAACATGATAAATTGTGGTTTGACAAAAACTTTTGAGTGCTTGGACCTTGCTTGATTTGATTTTGTGTGTGTTGGTTGCAAGTGCTCTAAAAATCAAATAAATCCCCCCAACTCTTATACTCCTTCTCCTTGATCCAAAACCTTGCCCAATGATCATGCCATGTGTATAGGACATAAAAATATTTTTTTACAAAAATAATTTGGCCAAATAGTATTTTATAAATTTGTTTTCCAAAACCCCCTGAACTCAGATTTGCACTGCAAGTACTTAACTAAGGGAAGTAAAAATCTTTCCAAAAATATATTTGACTCCTATTAGATATAGGACACCCAGAAACCACAAAAATACAACTTTAAATATTTAATTTCCTATTTTATTTAAAGGCTTTTTCCTAAGGCCAGAAATGGTCTTTAATAGGTTAAAATTATTTTAAAGCTTCAAAAATATTTGAGAAAAAACAAGGAAACTCAGTGGACATATATTTTACATATATAAGAGTTTCAGCACATGGTCATGTTCAAAATATTGGACAAAACCTCCGAAAACCATTTCTGCCGATTTCAAGGATTTGGAATATTTCTAGAGGAAGTATTTTCATAAAAATCCAAGAAAATTCCATCATGTCACAAATGCCCTATTTGCTGATCTTGCCAAGTCTCATGACTTGGAGAACAATATAACATCATCAAATCCCCTCAAAACCATTTCTGTGCATTTTGAAGTTTGAGCAACTTTACATTGCCAAACATGTCCAAATGTTCTAAAACCTTGTGAACATGCTCAAATGGTCTATTTATTCATCTAGACCAAATGGCACAAGTTGGAGAAAATGTTATCTTGATCAAAGTGCCCCAAAATCCTTCCTGTCCAGAACCCAATTTGAACAACTCTACATTGGCAACTTTCTCCTTTTGATCTCAACTTTTGCGGACATGTTCAGAAGCTTAAATTATGATACTACACCAAGTGGTGCATCAAGGAGAATATATTTGCATGACTAAATCTTGGAAAATCCATTTCTGTTCATTTCTAGGGTTTGCCAAAGTTACATTGGCAACTTTCTTCAAATGAGATCAAACTTGGTGATCATCCTCAATTATATATGCCATTTGGTCCTGTTGATTCTCATGTCAAGTGGGATCCATTTGCTTGACCAAACTACCATCAAACACCTTCTGCCATAATTTTGTGATCAACATTTGGGGCACCAAATGGATTCTCCTTGAGCCACAATTCTTACCACATCATGTACTAGAACCCCTCTACCACTGGAAAAAGTTGGATGGCTTCAGCTCAATTATTTGGGGGTGAGAACCTCATTTTTCATCTTTGTCCAGCAACTTTCCCTCTCTTTCTGCTCTCCCTCTCTCTTTCTTTGACTTTGCTAGCTCTCCAACGTCACCCCAGGGTTTAGCCCATCACCCAGCACACTCCAGACGCAAGTGGACACGACAGAGCATGCAAAACGTGCTCATGCCGGCCAAAAGCCTGCTCTAAAGCGCGCTACAGTGGCGGCCGAGCCTTGCCGCCGCACTCCCGTCCACCTCGGGCCACCCAAGCACGCCAGTCGACGCGCCTCGGCGTCCGCAAGACACCACGGCCTGGTCCCCCTCCTCCTTCTCTCTCCTACTGCCCCCTCGCACACGCGCCAGAGCTGCCCGGGAGCCCCAATGGGCGAGCCCACACGCGCGGCGCTCTGTCACTTCCCCGCTCCTTCCCTCCCTTCCCCCGGCCGTAGACCATCTCTACAAACGCCCCGGACACACACACACGAGCCCCCGTGACCTCTAGGAACGGCAATGACCTCGCCGGCGCACTCGTCCATGGTGCACCATCGCCCCGCCATAAAAGGCCACCCCGAGCCCTCTCTAGCCTCCTTTTGCTCCCTCTCCCTCCTTTGCATCACCCCGACCGGCTCACTCCTTTCCCCACGCCCTCCTTGCACCTCTATGGCCGGAGCCGAGCCGCCGGCCTCCTCCAAAATTCCCACGAACCAGGGCTCCTTCCCCCCTCCTTTCTCCATCAAGAAAACCCCCAGTCCACGGAGGAACCTTCCCTCTCTTCTTCCTCTGCTCCGATACCCCGTAGCGCCGATGCCACCATCACCTTCGGCCTCGTCCGCCGCGACCAACGCCCTGCTCGACCCCATACTCCTAGGCGACCGTGCCACCCGCGGATGGATGCGTCTTGGCTCCCTGAGCACGCCGGTGGGCCGAGCAGCGTGGGAGGTGGTCGGGGTCACCGGCAATCATCACCGGAGTCGTCGGCCGCGCCAGCCGCTCGAGGTTGAAGACGACCACGGCGGCGTGTGGGCGGGCCCTGCACGTCAGCGAGTCAGCGCCCGGGCCCGCAGGTTTTAAGTGGAAATGGCTTCGCCGAATCCGCCTTTGACATGGCCCTTTCCCGCACGCTACTGAGTTGCTGGGCCGGCCCACTTGCTATCTCACGCCCAGTGCGTCTTTTAGGTATAAGCCTAAACTTTTCCTTTTTCTTTTATTCTGAACTTCTAAAATCCATAATCAATTCATTTTAACTCCAAATTTGTTGATTAAAATTCCTAGTGACCCCATAAATCATTATCTACCTCAAGGAGTACCTTACTCATTTTCCAGAATACTTTCTTTCACACATATTTCACAAAACCCCATTTCCCTATTTTTGTGATGGACTTTGGAAAATCACAGAGAGATCATCTTTGATCCAAATGCCATGATTCAAATTTCTAGATGCTTCTAAGTTCATAACTTACGATATGAACATTTTTATTAATACTTTCTGTGCAACACAATATAATGAGCCATTTCTTCATATTTGTCAACTTTGCAAATTCATAGGAAGTTCCTTTGAACTCCAAATCCAGTGAAACCAACTCCTAGACGCTTCTAAAATCATTATTTGATAAATGGGTGCCTTTGCTCATTTTCCAAAATAATATTTTTGTACACTTCTTGCAAATCCACAAATCCCTTGGTTCGATCATATTGAAATGCTCAGAGATATCCATCGATCAAATCCCAATAAAACCACTTTGGTCATACCTCATATGACCAAGGGTATCCTAGAAAAGTCCAACTTGCATTTTTAGAGCACTTTTATTTTTGCCTTGTTGTGTAACTTATTGTGATTGTTTCCGATGTTATTTAACAAAGTAGGCGGAGTACTTGGAGAAGGACCCGAAGACTTGATGACTCTGATGAACCAAGCAAGCGGCCCTTTGACCATGATGAATCCTTTTTATCATAGTAGCATTTCTTTCCGTGTTTGTTGAATGCATGATACCTTGAATGGCAACCTTGCTAGGTTTGCCTTCGTTGCATGCCCCGTTGATACTTGCATTGTTCATGACTCTATCCTTGTTTAGAGTTGTGTTGGTGGGTTGTAGAAATATGCTATAGTTGTCGGCTGAGCAAAATGGGTCGGAGTTATGCATGGTAAGGAACAAGTGTGGTTTGTCATACTTGCAAATAGCCCCAGTGGGTTCCACTAATGCCCCTGGGAGATGATGATGATCTAGGTCACTACTTGGTGGAGAGGTAGTGTACCGAGGCTTGATGAAAGTGTTGTTTACAAAGACGGATTAGATTTAAGATTTGTCGACTATCCCAACCTCACATGCGCAGCCACTCTACCCTTATATGGGAAAGGGCATTATTGATTACCTAGGACGATACTAGCATGGTGCCCACATTACTAGTGACGGGGGTGACATGAGGTCACTCTCGGGACGGGGTCGTGCTTGGATAGGCGGCCATGACTGTTTTCACGGGGCACCGAACACACCGTTGGTCCCTGCGTGTATGTGTGATAATGAAAAGGGCAGAGTCCCAAGGTCTTGATGTTTATACACAAAGGCCGTGTACCAACGAGTGGACCCTATGTTAGTGTCGCCTAGGGAAAGGTAGTGATCGGGTGCTTACCCCGGGTACTTGAGGTACCGCGGGTCGTGGATGACACGAAAGTTTCCCGGATCTTGTGGGTAAAGTGTGCAACCTCTGTAGAGTGTCAAACTATTCGAATAGCCGTGTCCACGGTCAAGTACGGTTGGGTGGTGCTGCTTAGACTATGTCCATATGTTTCTGACAAACAACACGGGTTGAGTATATTGTTGATGTGATTCGTGAGGAAGTCACGATGAGCTTGAGCATGAGTTGTTCACAACTCTTTTTCGATGTTAATGTGTGTAACCTCCTGATACTTGTTGCAGACGCATTCATGTCATTGATAAATGTTGACCATGCCTGCATGAGAAAAACTAGCTTTCCGCAAAAATGCCAATTAAGCAGTAGAGCTTTGCATAATTATTTTGTTATCACTCTTGGGTTGCTTGCGAGTACATTCAAAGTACTCATTGGCTTGCCACTGGTTATTTTATTGGCCAGGTATGAAAGACAAGATATATTGAAGAGTTCTTTGATGACGATCGTGCGAGCTAGGACGCTTTCCCAGTCAGAATGCCTGTAGGGTTAAGGCAGATGGCATGGGTTCAAGTTGTCAACGAAGATTTCCGCTGCGATGATATACTCAAGACTTGACCATAATGGTCCTACTTGTGTAAGACTGTATGTATGGATATAAGACTCTTGTTACTCAGCTTCTGTGTGTTCAGTGAGCATTGATCTTTAGGATCACTGTACACGTGCATTCGGTGATCACGACTTATGAGTCGGGGTCCCCACAGAGCTGGTATCAGAGCCATCCTGACTATAGGAAGCCTTAGTTAGCACGGTCGTTAGTTAGTGTAAAATTATTTTCAAAACTATTACTAATTTTTGAAAACTATCTATGCTTCTCTTCCCTTCTTAGTTTTTCAAAAACTAAGATATACTTTCCTCTTCCCCTTCAAAATTTTAAATGGTCGCTAGAATCCTTATGCCCCTGACCACGGGAATCCTCGTATGCCTCATGGATAATCTAGAAGTAAGACGCCTTGCCAGACACTCACCCACCTCTTATGAACACAAGATTGGCGGCACCACAGCAAGACGATGCCAACAGAAGGTACGCCCTCAAGGAATGAGGACATGAAGACCCAGAGGATGGTGACACCTTTGAAATTGCCCCAGGATTATGCAACCTTGGCCTATGATGTCCAGGGCATAGGATATGCAAGATCATGATATACATTGCTAGTAGAGCAGCCCTGTCCTTATCATTGTTGCATCGGCAACCATCGGTGGATGAGAACCTCGCCATTTGGTCCGCCTCACTATAGTGAGCAGGAAAACGGTTCTCTTCATCCCCCGCTCTTGGTGTCGATGTTGTCATCAACGTAACCGACATGTTGGACCTCTACTATGCCTTGTTAATGTCATTGCATAAAGGATTACCTACTTGGTACCATCGACGCCTTAGAAGACAAAAAGGGATTGAGGGAGTCCTGGACTAGGGGGTGTCCGGATAGCCGGACTATTAATATCCGCCGGACTCCCAGACTACGAAGATAGAAGATTGAAGACTCCGGCTCGTGTCCGGAAGGTACTTTCCTTGGCGTGGAAGGCAAGCTTGGCGATACGGATATGTAGATCTCCTACCATTGTAACCGACTCTGTGTAACCCTAGCCTCTCCGGTGTCTATATAAACCGGAGGGCCTTAGTCCATAGGACGAACATTACATCTCAACAATCATACGATAGGCTAGCTTCTAGGGTTTAGCCTCCTTGATCTCGTGGTAGATCTACTCTTGTACTACCCATATCATCAATATTAATCAAGCAGGACGTAGGGTATTACCTCCATCGAGAGGGCCCGAACCTGGGTAAAAACATTGTGTCCCTCGTCTCTTGTTACCATCCGCCTAGACGCACAGTTCGGGACCCCCTACCCGAGATCCGCCGGTTTTGACACCGACATTGGTGCTTTCATTGAGAGTTCCTCTGTGTCGTCACCGATAGGCTCGATGGCATCTTCAACCATCAACGCTGTCCAGGGTGAGACTTTTCTCCCCGGACAGATCTTCGTATTCGGCGGCTTTGCACTGCGGGCCAATTCTCTTGGCCATCTGGAGCAGATCGAAAGCTACGCCCCTGGCCGTCAGGTCAGATTTGGAAGCTTGAACTTCACGGCCGATGACCGCGGAGATTTGATCTTCGACGGACTCGAGCCATAGCCAAGCGTGCCGCACTGTGACGATGGGCATGATCTAGCTCTGCCGCCGGACAGTGCTTTGGAGGCCGCACTCGAACCCGCTCCGGCTACTAGCCCGGAGCCGATTGCCCATGACGGGGGCCGGTGGATAGACGCCGCCCTGGGGGCTTCAACATCTACGGCGATGGAGCCGAATACCAATCTCGTCCCCTGCGAAACTCATGATCCCGAGATGCCGGACTCCACGCCGGACTCCGAGCCTCCCGCGCCCCTGCCAATTAAACCGGATTGGGCGCCGGTTATGGAATTCACCACCGCGGACATCTTTCAGCACTCGCCTTTTGGCGATATGCTGAATTCTCTGAAGCATCTCTCGCTATCAAGAGAATCCTGGCCGAACTATGGCCAGGACGGTTGGAGTTCGGACGACGAAGAAATTCAGAGCCCACCCACCTCCCACTTTGTAGCCACTGTCGAGGATCTAACCGACATGCTAGACTACGACTCCGATGACATCGACGCTATGGACGATGATGCCGGAGACGATCAGGACCCAGCGCCCACAGGGCACTGGAAGGCCACCTCGTCATATGACGTCTACATGGTGGATACCCCAAAAGAAGGGGATGGCGAAAAAGCAGCGGAAGAAGATTCTCTAAAGAAGCAGCCGAAACGCCGACGTCAGCGGCGCCGCCCTAAATCCCGCCACAACAAGAATGGAGATTCCGGCGCGGGAGATAATAACACTCCAGAGAGTGCCGAAGACGATTCCCTCCTGCAAGACTCAACACAGGAGGACGCAGAAGCAAGCCCCCGCGACAGGGCGGCAGACGAAGGGGTTGAGGATGATAATTATATGCCTCCCTCCGAAGACGAAGCGAGCCTCAACGATGATGAATTCGTCATACCCGAGGATCCCGTCGAACAAGAGCGCTTCAGGCGCAGGCTCATAGCCACGGCAAATAGCCTAAAGAAAAAGAAGCAACAGCTTCAAGCTGATCAAGATCTGCTAGCCGATCGATGGACCGAGGTCCTCGCGGCCGAAGAGTATAAACTCGAACTCCCCTCCAAAAGTTACCCAAGACGCAAGCTGCTCCCCCGATTAGAGGAGGAAGCATACATACCTTTATCACCAGCGCACGACATGGCTGACCGACCACCCCGTGGTCGCGACAGAGAGGCATTCAGACCCCCAGCCAAGACCGTACCCCGACATCGATCCAAGAGTA
Source organism: Triticum dicoccoides (assembly GCF_002162155.2). Taxonomy (NCBI): domain Eukaryota; kingdom Viridiplantae; phylum Streptophyta; class Magnoliopsida; order Poales; family Poaceae; genus Triticum; species Triticum dicoccoides. The sequence goes on along the minus strand of NC_041393.1, from coordinate 427,415,243 downwards.
CGAAGCCAAAAGGGAACGCGCCGGACTTGCGAGACATCTTGGAGGACAAAGCAAGACAATCCAGATCCATCTATGGATCACGTGGGCGCCCTACGACCCACGACGAATACCGTCGCGCCGGACATAACGCCGGCCGGGCCGAACATAGCAGACAACGCTCCCTCGAGCTGCGTCGCGATATTGCTCAATACAGGGGCGCCGCACACCCGTTATGCTTCACTGATGAAGTAATGGATCATCAGATCCCCGAAGAGTTCAAACCCGTGAATATCGAATCTTACGATGGCACAACAGACCCCGCGGTGTGGATCGAAGATTATCTTCTCCACATTCATATGGCCCGCGGCGACGATCTCCACGCCATCAAATATCTCCCACTCAAGCTTAAAGGACCAGCTCGGCATTGGCTTAACAGCCTGCCCGCAGAGTCGATTGGGTGTTGGGAAGACCTGGAGGCCGCGTTCCTTGATAACTTTCAAGGTACATACATGCGACCACCAGACGCCGATGACCTAAGCCACATTATTCAGCAGCCAGACGAATCGGCCAGACAATTCTGGACACGGTTCTTGACGAAGAAAAATCAAATCATCGACTGTCCGGATGCGGAGGCCCTTGCAGCCTTCAAACATAACATCCGGGACGAATGGCTAGCCCGGCACCTGGGGCAGGAGAAGCCGAAATCCATGGCAGCCCTCACATCGTTAATGACCCGCTTTTGTGCGGGAGAGGACAGCTGGCTAGCCCGCAGCAACAATCTCCGCAAAAATTCTGGCAGTCCGGACACTAAGGACAACCACGACAGGTCATGTCGAATCAAAAATAAACGCCGCATTAACGGCAACGACAAAGAGGACACTGCAGTCAATGCCGGATTCCGAGGCTCCAAACCCGGTCAACGGAAGAAGCCATTTAAAAGAACAACTCCGGGTCCGTCCAATCTGGACCGAATACTCGACCGCTCATGCCAGATACATGGCACCCCCGAAAAGCCAGCTAATCACACCAATAGAGATTGTTGGGTGTTCAAGCAGGCCGGCAAGTTAATTGCCGAACACAATGACAAGGGGCTAAATAGCGACGACGAGGAGGAGACCTGGCCGCCGAACAGTAGAGGACAGAAGGGTTTCCCCCCACAAGTGCGGACGGTGAATATGATTTACGCAACCCATATACCCAAGAGGGAGAGGAAGCGCGCACTACGGGACGTCTATGCGATGGAGCCAGTCGCCCCGAAGTTCAATCCATGGTCCTCCTGCCTGATCACTTTCGATCGACGAGACCATCCGACCAGCATACGCCATGGCGGATTTGCCGCATTGGTCTTAGACCCAATCGTCGATGGATTTCACCTCACAAGATTCCTGATGGACGGCGGCAGCAGCCTGAACCTGCTTTATCAGGACATAGTGCGCAAAATGGGCATAGACCCATCTAGGATCAAACCTACTAAGACAACCTTTAAAGGTGTCATCCCAGGAGTGGAAGCCAACTGTACAGGCTCAGTCACACTGGAAGCGGTCTTCGGATCCCCGGATAATTTCCGAAGCGAAGAGTTAATCTTCGACATAGTCTCGTTCCGTAGCGGCTATCATGCCCTGCTCGGACGAACCGCGTTTGCAAAGTTCAACGCGGTGCCGCATTATGCATACCTAAAGCTCAAGATGCCAGGCCCTCGTGGAGTCATCACGGTCAATGGGAATACGGAACGCTCCCTCCAAACGGAGGAACATACAGCGGCTCTCGCGGCAGAAGTACAGAGCAGCCTTCTACGGCAATTCTCTAGTCCGGCAGTCAGAAAGCCGGAAGCATCAAAGCGCGCCCGGAGCAACAACAACCAAGACCACCTGGCGCGATCAGAGCACGCGTAGCAATGCGGCCCCAACCCCCGCCCGCGCATGATCACTAGAATAACACTCCGCGTACATCATTACGCTTTGGAGATACCATGGGCGCAGGGGAGGGGCGTGACCACAAGGACCAAAGAGTGCGGCTCGACCACACCAGGGGCTCATGCTAGCGCCCCCCTTGGCTTTGTTTTTTATCTTTTTCTTTTCTTTCTTTCCTTTTGCATACACAGGACTCCATTAACCAGAAGCCCTGTCCAACGGCGAACTTGCCGAACTCAAGATGCAACAGTCAGGGATTAAAGAAGGCTGCGACGAACACTTAGGTGGTCTCCATTACGAGCATTAAATTCGATTACATACACCAAGTCTGCAGCTTATCCCTGGAGGGGGACATGTTAATTTAGTCCGAATCCCTTGCTTACCGCACTATTCGTATCAGTCCGCTTTATTAGCAGACCTTCTTTTACAAATAGCGCAACACTTCCTTCTTGCAAGTACATTACCTTTTCATCGCAATTGCGTTATCTTTTACATATATTCATTATATGACATCCTGCACCCGTATACTTTGGTACGGCCGAATACACCAGGGGCTTCTATTCCCCATATTATGGTGTGATTAAGCCCGAACACTTTCACAAGTGCGGCACCCCGAACTTATAGCATTATATGAATCAGCTCCGAATCATGTCTTGGGTCAATAGTTGGGTTTGCCCGGCTCCCATGTTTTGGTACCTTACGTTCCATTCTATCGGCTAAGGTAGCACTGGGAGAACCACTGCGATTGCGCCCCGGTTGAGCCGGGTTAACGCCTCAGTGGAGAAAGCTAAAACTGACTGGCATGATAAGGCGAGAGACTGGTCGCTGTTCGAGAGGTCTTTTCGGGTCCCTAAAGACTCATGCCACTTCGAGCGAAGTTCCGGATGATGTCCGACGAAGGCGTGGATAGCGCCCCGGATTCGGTCTTCCGAATACCAGGGGCTTCGCTGAAATTTAAAATCATAGAATTCTATGGCTAAGTGAGAGTGTTCAAGCATTATAAGTCCGGTCGCCTTGTTCGTCATGTTGAGCGCCTCCCTAGATGGACCCAAAGATGGGAACAAGAGTGCTCAAGTTTATCACCAAACACCCCAGCACTCGTGGCTTGGGGGCTGAAGCCAACGACTTGCCATCTCTCAGATTTAACAAACGGCCGCACAGATGGTAATATTTTAAATTCAACAAAGCGTTGCTCATGGCGCATATAAACGAAGTTTTCAGCGCACAGGATAAACACACAGCGAGTTCACTCAAGGATTACATTAAGGGGGCACTCATCCGCAATATCGCGGGCTCCCTTCAGGACAACTTTATAATATCGCTCCGGCGTACGGTGCTCCTTGCCCGGCGGCGGCGGATCCGTGAGAAGCTTCTCCGCATCCAGCTTGCCCCATTGCACCTTTATGCGGGCAAGAGCCCGACGAGCGCCTTCAATGCAGGCGGAGCGCTTGATCACATCCAGCCTGGGGCATGCATCCATTAGCCGCCGCACTAGGCCAAAGTAGCTGCCAGGCATGGCCTGCCCAGGCCACAGCCGGACTGTGAGGCCCTTCATGGCCTCCTCAGCTACCTTGTGGAGTTCGACCAGCTGCTTCAGCTGGTCGCTAGGGGGCACCGGATGGCCGGCCTCAGCGTACTGAGACCAGAAGACCTTCTCCGTTGAGCTCCCCTCCTCGCCACGATAGAATGTAGCGGCATCAGATGCACTATGCGGCAGATCTGCAAATGCCCCTGGAGAGCTCCGAATTCGGGTAAGTATCCGGTAATTTACATTAACATGCTTGCTCTGCATGAAAAACGCCTTACCCGCCGCTATCTTCTTCATATCCTCTATTTCCATATGGGACTTTTGGGCCTCGGCCTTGGCGGACTCGGCCCTATCGAGAGCCGAGGCAAGCTCGGACTCTCGAGTCTTGGAGTCACGCTCCAAACTCTCATGTTTTTCCATGAGAGCCTGGAGCTCTTGCCGAACTTCCGCCACCAGCGCCGCTTGCTTTTCTCGCTCAGTCCGTTCTCTGGCCGCATTGCGTTCGGCCACGGACACGGCATCCTTCAGGGCTGCCACCTCGTTAGTGGCCCCTGCATTACATATATTATCCTTGTTAATCTTGTTTGCAACCAAAACCCTTTTCTGTAAGGTACCTATTTAAAGTGGTGTTATTCACCTTCTTTTTCCTTGAGCTGCCTCTTGGCATGGCCGAGCTCTTGCTCCGACCGCTCAAGATCTTTCTTCAGCGCCTCGACCTCCGCCGTTAATGCGGCAGAGGTCAACAGTGCAGCCTGCAAACCCATATCGACATATTTTTTAACAACCCTGCGTATATCTTGTTAGATCCTTAGTCCGGCTTTTCTTCCCGAACACCGGACTAAGCATCAGGGGCTACTGTCTATGCGGTATTATATTACTTAATTTTAACCTTCTTACCTCAAAGCCTGTTAGAAGGCTGTTGCAGGCTTCGGTCAGCCCGCCCTTGGCGAGCTGGACCTTCTCAATCACCGCACTCATGAGAGTGCGGTGTTATTCCTCGATGGAGGCGCCTTTGAGCGCCTCCAGCAGGTTATCCGGTGCCTCCGGTTGGACGGAGGCCGCCGGCGTCACGGTCCTGCCCCTCTTTCGAGGGGGCTGCTTGCCGGACTCTGGAGCCGCTACGGGTTCCGGAGTAGAGTCCGGCACAAAGTCCGGGGGGCTGCCTGACGGTGCCTCCGGAGCCTCCTCCTGGCGCGTCCTCCTGTGGGATTCCGCCTCGTCGTCCTCGGCGCATGGGGTAGAGGCAGTCGGGATGGAATTTACATCCGACGGCGCCAACGACCCGCTCATCGAGTCAGGAAAGTCGTCAACGGCCGGACTAAAGGAACAATGCGGCATTAGAAGGACACTACGTGACATATAATATATGGCATATGAATGATCCGGATACTTACAATCCTGCCGGACACCGGGCCCTTGGAGGCCACTCGTCCTCGCCAACGTTGATGTTGGCAAAACTGTCCGGGGGGATAGTTCTCCCCCTCTTGGACCCTTCGGCCGCCCCGGTTGGGGAGGCCTTCCTCTTCCTCTCTCCCTCCTCCGGGAGAGAGTACTCCTCCTCCTCCTCGTCGTCTTCAGGGGAGGAGTCCTCGTCGTCGTCGTCAGACGCCTGATTGCGGGAACTCTTGCAAGTCCCCACGGCCACCTTCTTGGCCTTTTTCTCCGGCACCACGTACGGTGCCGGAACCAGCAGCCTTGCTAAGCGGGCGTCCACTGGTTCTTCTGGCATGGGAGCCGGGCTGATGAGCAGCTCAGCCTTCTCCATCCATTCCTGTCAAAGGAAGAGGCAGATTAAAAACCTCGCTAGAGTCAATCTAATTACTACAAGTGTCCCGTAATAGGGTCGAATCACTTACCTTGTCAGTCGGAGACTGCAAGCTGAATCCGCGGTCTTCGGTCGCGGATGCGGGCGCATCAGCGCTCTTGAACAGCACCCTCCAGGCACCTTCGTATGTTGTATTGAAGAGCCCGCTCAACGTCTGGTGCTGTTCCGGATTAAACTCCCACAGATTAAATGCCCTTTCTTGGCATGGGAGAATCCGCCGGAGGAGCATGACCTGGACCACGTCGACGAGCCGGAGCCTATTGCTCACCAGCTTCTTGATGCAGGCTCGAAGTCCCGTCACCTCCACCGGATCACCCCACTGCAAGCCCTTCTCTTTCCAGGAGGTGAGCTGCGTAGGGATTCCAGATCTAAATTCGGGGGCCGCCGCCCATGTGGGCTTGCGCGGCTCGGTGATGTAGAACCACCCCGACTGCCACCCCTTGACGGAGTCCACGAAGGTCCCTTCCAGCCAAGGGACGTTGGGCAGCTTGCCCAGCATGGCGCCTCCGCATTCTGCTTGCGTCCCCTTCACAATCTTCGGCTTGACGTTGAAGGTCTTGAGCCATAGGCCGAAGTGGGGCCGGATGCAGAGAAAGGCCTCGCAAACGACGATAAACGCCGAGATGTTGAGGACGAAGTTCGGCGCCAGATCGTGGAAATCCAGGCCGTAGTAAAACATGAGCCCCCGGACGAATGGATGGAGCGGAAAGCCCAGTCCGCGGAGCAAGTGGGGAAGGAAGACGACCCTCTCATGAGGCCCTGGGGTGGGGATGAGCTGCCCCGCGTCGGGCAGCCGATGTGCGATGTCGCTGGAAAGGTATCCGGCGCCGCGCAGCTTGGTGATGTCCTCCTCCTTAGTGGTGGAGGCCATCCATTTGCCTCCCCCTCCGGACATATTCGGAGAAGGGTTGAGGTGAGATGCGCGAGCTTGGGCGTTGGAGCTTGAGTTTGCAGGGATGGATAAGCAAAGAAGGAGGAAGGCGTAGGTGAGAAGGTAAATCCTTATCCCTTATATATAGGCAGACAAAACTATGCGTCCCTCACCGGCCTGGTAAAACTCGCTTATCTCCCAAGAGCCACCATCAATGGCGCGGTTGGGTTACCCACGCACGTATTGATGAGAATCCCGGAATAAGGGGAACACGATCTCTGCTTCGACAGGACGTGCCAAGGAAACCGCTTCGCTAAACATGCTGAGGTGGTACAGTAATTCAAACAAGGGCTTGGTGCCGGTGTGATGTCACGCCGCATAATACGTCAGCAGATTGAATCAGTGTATATGTTTTATTCTCTCTACGTTTGGAATGTGGAAATTATTTTGCAGAGCCGGACACTATCCTGGTATTCATTATCTCTTCCGGATTATTCAAGGGAGGAACCCGCCTCGCAATGCCGAACATCATGCACGCCGAACTTATCGTCATTGAAGACTGGTTCAGGGGCTACTGAGGGAGTCCTGGACTAGGGGGTGTCCGGATAGCCGGACTATTAATATCCGCCGGACTCCCAGACTACGAAGATAGAAGATTGAAGACTCCGGCTCGTGTCCGGAAGGTACTTTCCTTGGCGTGGAAGGCAAGCTTGGTGATACGGATATGTAGATCTCCTACCATTGTAACTGACTCTGTGTAACCCTAGCCTCTCCGGTGTCTATATAAACCGGAGGGCCTTAGTCCATAGGACGAACATTACATCTCAACAATCATACCATAGGCTAGCTTCTAGGCTTTAGCCTCCTTGATCTCGTGGTAGATCTACTCTTGTACTACCCATATCATCAATATTAATCAAGCAGGACGTAGGGTATTACCTCCGTCGAGAGGGCCCGAACCTGGGTAAAAACATTGTGTCCCTCGTCTCTTGTTACCATCCGCCTAGACGCACAGTTCGGGACCCCCTACCCGAGATCCGCCGGTTTTGACACCGACAGGGATCGTCATGATTAAGAAGACAACAAAAGGCCGAGTCAATGCCTGCTACGAGGAGCCACCTTCACCCCATCACTTTAACAGGCGAGAAGTTATTGAAGAATCTCTAGGCTCAACCTGGATGGTTTCATCGAACAACTACACGAGATATAGCGACACCCGAGGAAAACCCAGAAGACTGCACGAGGCACGGAGCAAAGCATGATTACTGAATCCAAGAACCCGTAGGGTAGGATGAGTCGTGTACCCCCTATGTGCAGTCGAGTCCGTATGATGGTTCGAATAGAACCATGATTGTGTGTTGCTTGTTTTATTTGTTTGTGTTTTGATATCAGTCGCCCTTTTTGCCCTAGGCAACAAGTACGTGACTATATCACCTTCCTTATCTTAATGCTTGTGTTTGGCCCTTTCAGCACTTGTTGTTTGCACTTGCACTATGGAACCCCCTTTAGGCATCCCCCTCCTCTATGCTACTTTCCCCTCTCATCTCTCTCTCCTCAGCTGAAGACCGGCAAGACAAGATACACCAAGGGTTCTACTTTGGAACCAACTAGCACCGAGGACTTTTGCTACAGCCTCCTCGACCAAGTGCAACCTCGTAGAGCTATGTTTAGTCCTGCAGACTGGAAACCCATCCTTAGACCCTTCGAGACTCCACGAGATACCCCAGCTCGAATCCATAACCATGTGCTTAACCCATAGAATTGCAAGACAACCAGTTAAGCCACCGTAACCATGCTCACCACAGGGTTCATTATGGAACTAGTGGACGTAATGAGCAAGCACATTGTCATCCTAATATAGCACAAGAATTGACGATGCCATAGGAAAGACCAGGTTGAGGATATAGAAATAGAGGACAAATGACTTGATGGAGCTATACTAGTAACCTTGAGGAAGTATCCGACACTCTTTGGTGGAGTATGAGGTTTCCATATTGGTAGATGAACTTGGTGGGATCATGTGGATAGAGTAGCATTGCTTTCATCACCCCGGAGTAAATTTGGATTTAAATAGGTGATCCTAGTAGGGTATAGATGCTGAGTAAGTCTACATGGTTCGGAGTAAATTGGATTTAGGCTGATGATCTCGATCATTATACCATGTTTGTCGGTGGATGATAAACTAGGAGATTGGGTTAAAGGTCGAAGTTTATTTAGGAATCTGTATGAGCTTGATCTTGGAGTTTACTTGATCACGATAATGGGGATTGGTGGACTGACTATAGTAAGGATAGCCTTTCAAGTATTTGGGGATTATATGGACTTTAGGAGATCATGTGGAACACCATAAACTTTGGATTGGTAGAATTAATGGATCGTGTAGTGATTGATGGAACTTAAAGGGCTGTTTGGGTTGACTCATAGGAAGGAAACAAGATCTTGGAGTGCCATACGGCGTGTTTCCTTAGAAAAGAGATGCACTATCTTGGACCTTGGAAGGATAGGCTGAGCACTTGGATTGTCATGATTAATTCAAGCTTGGGAGCTTGTATATTCTGCCCATGGAGTTTTGCATAGATATGAGTTTGGGGATGGCTGACATGTATGATTCTGTTAGACCTCCTCGCGGAAGCCATGAGGATATAGAACAATTGGCATCTCAGAAACTGTGCTCAAGGATGGGATGATAAACATTCACTCGCACACTAGAATCCTCGAAACCCTTACGCCCTACCAAGCCACAACATGGTCGGATGCTGACCTGGGGCTTTGGCTCTAGATCGATAAGACCTTGGCCGATACTCAACCGTGACCACCACCAATGCCTCAGCCCACTCTACGTAACCCATATACTTCATAGAGTACTTGGGCAAGTTAGTTATCATCCTTATTTGAGGACATGCATGTCCACATGAAGACGGAATAAGAGTTGTTCAGCTGGTTAGGTAACATCTGAAGACCGCCATGTCAAGGAGGAAGAACTATACCGACCACCATCATCAAGAAGTGAACTTCCTCGTCGAAGACCGCGCGTATCTGCAAACCACTCCTATTGAAGAAGCTGAGCATTTCCATGTCAAAAGGAAGCTCAAACCAAGATTTGTCATCCCCCTTCAAGATCACTGCAAGACAAAAAGTAGACAACTACCAGCTAGAGTCACCACCTGAGTTACCCTTTGTGCGTAATGTTTCCACATGACACAACTCCGGAAGTGTTTTTGACTTCCCAGCTAGCCGATCACTGACAAGGACATCAGTCACCAAGCCATCGACCCCCATCCCAACCTGACCTACGTGAGAAACCCCTTAGCAACCTAGATCAATCCCAACGTCATACATGAAGCCACACAATCAAGTACCTCAAGGTTCAAGGGAGCACAACTCATAAGCAGAAGCAGTTTGAGGACGTGAAGACTACCCCAAATCCAAGTTTCCACACTCCTTTCTGCGCCTAGTTTGGGAATCTCGAGGACGAGATTCTTGTAAGGGGGGTAGGTCTGTCACACCCTGATTTTCGTGCTACAACACTGAAGCTAATAAAACATGATAAATTGTGGTTTGACAAAAACTTTTGAGTGCTTGGACCTTGCTTGATTTGATTTTGTGTGTGTTGGTTGCAAGTGCTCTAAAAATCAAATAAATCCCCCAACTCTTATACTCCATCTCCTTGATCCAAAACCTTGCCCAATGATCATGCCATGTGTATAGGACATAAAAATAATTTCTTACAAAAATAATCTGGCCAAATAGTATTTTCAAAAATTAGTTTTCCAAAAACCCCTGAATTGAGATTTGCACTGCAAGTACTTAACTAAGGGAAGAAAAATCTTTCCAAAAATATATTTGACTCCTATTAGATATAGGACACCCAGAAACCACAAAAATACAATTTTAAAAATTTAATTTCCTATTTTATTTAAAGGCTTTTTCCTAAGGCCAGAAATGGTCTTTAATAGGTTAAAATTATTTTAAAGCTTCAAAAATATTTGAGAAAAATCAAGGAAACTCAGTGGACATATATTTTCCATATATAAGAGTTTCAGCACATGGTCGTGTTCAAAATATTGGACAAAACCTCCCAAAACCATTTCTGCCCATTTCAAGGATTCGGAATATTTCTACATGAAGTATTTTCATAAAAATCCAAGAAAATTCCATCATGTCACAAATGACCTATTTGGTGATCTTGCCAAGTCTCATGACTTGGAGAACAATATAACATCATCAAATCCCCTCAAAACCATTTCTATCCATTTTCAAGTTTGAGCAACTTTACATTGCCAAACATGTCCAAATGTTCTAAAACCTTGTGAACATGCTCAAATGGTCTATTTATTCATCTAGACCAAATGGCACAAGTTGGAGAAAATGTTATCTTGATCAAAGTGCCCCAGAACCCTTCCTGTCTAGAACCCAATTTGAACAACTCTACATTGGCAACTTTCTCCTTTTGATCTCAACTTTTGTGGACATGTTCAGAACCTTAAATTATGACACTACACCAAGTGGTGCATCAAGGAGAATAGATTTGCATGACTAAATCTTGGAAAATCCATTTCTGTTCATTTCTAGGGTTTGCCAAAGTTACATTGGAAACTTTCTTCAAATGGGATCAAACTTGGTGATCATCCTCAATTATATATGCCATTTGGTCCTGTTGATTCTCATGTCAAGTGGGATCGATTTGCTTGACCAAACTACCATCAAACACCTTCTGCCATAATTTTGTGATCAACATTTGGGGCACCAGATGGATTCTCCTTGAGCCACAATTCTTACCACATCATGTCCTAGAACCCCTCTACCACTGGCAAAAGTTGGATGGCTTCAGCTAAATTATTTGGGGGTGAGAACCTCATTTTTCATCTCTTTCCAGCAACTTTCCCTCTCTTTTTGCTCTCCCTCTCTCTTTCTTTGACTTTGCTAGCTCTCCAACATCACCCCAGGCTTTAGCCCATCACCCAACACACTCCAGACGCAAGTGGACACGGCAGAGCGCGCGCTCATGCCGGCCAAAAGCCTGCTCTGGAGTGCGCTACAGTGGCGGCCGAGCCTTGCCGCCGCACTTCGGTCCAGCTTGGGCCGCCCAAGCGCGCCAGTCGACGCGCCTCGGCGTCCGTGACACGCCACGGCATGGTCCCCCTCCTCCTTCTCTGTCCTGCTGCCCCCTCACACGCGCGCCAAAGCCGCCCGAGAGCCCCAATGGGCAAGCCCACACGCGCGGCGCTCTGTCACTTCCCCGCTCCTTCCCTCCCTTCCCCCGGCCATAGACCATCTCTACAAATGCCCCGGACATGCACACACGAGCCCCCGTGACCCCTAGCAATGGCAACAACCTCGCCGGTGCACTCGTCCATGGTGCACCATCGCCCTGCCATAAAAGGCCACCCCGGAGCCCTCTCTGGCCTCCTTTCACTCCCTCTCCCTCCTTTGCATCACCCCGACCAGCTCACTCCTTTCCCCGCGCCATCCTTGCACCTCTATGCCGGAGCCGAGCAGCCGGCCTCCTCCAAAATTCCCACGAACCAGGGCTCCTTCTCCCTTCCTTTCTCCCTCAAGAAAATCCCGGCCATGGAGGAACCTTCCCTCTCTTCTTCCTCTGCTCCGGTACCCCGTAGCGCCGATGCCACCATCACCTTTGGCCTCGTCCGCCGCGACCAATGCCCTGCTCGACCCCGTACTCCTAGGCGACAGTGCCACCCGCGGATGGATGTGTCTTGGCTCCCTGAGCACGCCGATGGGCCGAGCGCCGTGGGAGGTGGTCGGGGTCGCTGGCAATCATCGCCGGAGTCGTCGGCCACGCTAGCCGCTCGAGGTTGAAGACGACCGCGGCGGCCTGTGGGCGGGCCCTGCACGTCAGCGAGTTAGCGCCCGGGCCCGCGGGTTTTAAGTGGAAACGGCTTCGCCGAATCCGCCTTCGACGTGGCCCTTTCCCGCACGCTGCTGAGCTGCTGGGCCGACCCACTAGCTATCTCACGCCCAGTGCGTCTTTTAGGTATAAGCCTAAACTTTTCCTTTTTCTTTTATTCTGAACTTCTAAAATCCATAATCCATTCATTTTAACTCCAAATTTGTTGATTCAAATTTCTAGTGACCCCATAAATCATTATCTACCTCAAGTGGTACCTTACACATTTTTCCAGAATACTTTCTTTCACACATATTTCACAAAATCCCATTTCCCTATTTTTGTGATGGACTTTGGCAAATCACAGAGAGATCATCTTTGATCCAAATGCCATGATTCAAATTTCTAGATGCTTCTAAGTTCATAACTTAGGTTATGAACATTTTTATTAATACTTTCTGTGCAACACAATATAATGAGCCATTTCTTCATATTTGTCAACTTTGCAAATTCATAGGAAATTCCTTTAAACTCCAAATCCAGTGAAACCAACTCCTAGATGCTTCTAAAATCATTATTTGATAAATGGGTGGCTTTGCTCATTTTCCAAAATAATATTTCTGTACACTTCTTGCAAATCCACAAATCCCTTGGTTCCATCATATTGAAATGTTCGGAGATATCCATTGATCAAATCCCAATAAAACCACTTTGGTAATACCTCATATGACCAAAGGTATCCTAGAAAAGTCCAACTTGCATTTTTAGAGCAATTTTATTTTTGCCTTGTTGTGTTACTTATTGTGATTGTTTCCGACGTTATTTCACGAAGTAGACGAAGTACTTGGAGAAGGACCCGAAGACTTGATGACTCTGATGAACCAAGCAAGCAACCCTTTGACCATGATGAACCCTTTTTATCATAGTAGCATTTCTTTCCGTGTTTGTTGAATGCATGATACCTCGAATGGCAACCTTGCTAGGTTTGCCTTCGTTGCATGCCCCGTTGATACTTGCATTGTTCATGACTCTATCCTTGTTTAGAGTTGTGTTGGTGGGTTGTAGAAATATGCTATAGTTGTCGGCTGAGCAAAATGGGTCGGAGTTATGCATGGTAAGGAACAAGTGTGGTTTGTCATACTTGCAAATAGCCCCAGTGGGTTCCACTAATGCCCCTGGGAGATGATGATGATCTAGGTCACTACTTGGTGGAGAGGTAGTGTACCGAGGCTTGATGAAAGTGTTGTTTACAAAGACGGATTAGATTTAAGATTTGTCGACTGTCCCAACCTCACATGCGCAGCCACTCTACCCTTATATGGCAAAGGGCATTATTGATTACCTAGGACGATACTAGCATGGTGCCCACATTACTAGTGACGGGGGTGACATGAGGTCACTCTCGGGACAGGGTCGTGCTTGGATAGGCGGCCATGACTGTTTTCATAGGGCACCGGACACACCGTTGGTCCCTGTGTGTATGTGTGATAATGAAAAGGACAGAGTCCCAAGGTCTTGATGTTTATACACAAAGGCCGTGTACCAACAAGTGGACCCTATGTTAGTGTCGCCTAGGGAAAGGTAGTGATCGGGTGCTTACCCCGGGTACTTGAGGTACCGCGGGTCGTGGATGACACGAAAGTTCCCCAGATCTTGTGGGTAAAGTGTGCAACCTTTGCAGAGTGTCAAACTATTCGAATAGCCATGTCCACGGTCAAGGACGGTTGGGTGGTGCTGCTTAGACTATGTCCATATGTTTCTGACAAACAACACGGGTTGAGTATATTGTTGATGTGATTCGTGAGGAAGTCACGATGAGCTTGAGCATGAGTTGTTCACAACTCTTTTTCGATGTTAATGTCTATAACCTCCTGATACTTATTGCAGACGCATTCATGTCATTGATAAATGTTGACCATGCCTGCATGAGAAAAACTAGCTTTCCGCAAAAATGACAATTAAGCAGTAGAGCTTTGCGTAATTATTTTGTTATCACTCTTGGGTTGCTTGCGAGTACATTCAAAGTACTCATTGGCTTGCCACTTGTTATTTTATTGGCCAGGTATGAAAGATAAGATATATTGAAGAGTTCTTTGGTGACGATCGTGCGAGCTAGGACGCTTTCCCAGTCAGAATGCATATAGGGTTAAGGCAGATGGCATGGGTCCAAGTTGTCAACGAAGATTTCCGCTGCGATGATATACTCAAGACTTGACCATAATGGTCCTACTTGTGTAAGACGGTATGTATGGATATAAGACTCTTGTTACTCAACTTCTGTGTGTTCAGTGAGCATTGATCTCTGGGATCACTGTACACGTGCATTCGGTGATCACGACTTATGAGTCGGGGTCCCCACATCTATGCCCCTAGGAGCATGCGCGTAGCACTTTGTTTTGATAACTTGTAGATTTTTGCAATAATTATATGAGTTATTTATGACTAATGTTGAGTCCATGGATTATACGCACTCTCACCCTTCCACCATTGCTAGCCTCTCTTGTGCCGCGCAACTTTCGCCGGTACCATACACCCACCATATACCTTCCTCAAAACAGCCACCATACATACCTATTATGGCATTTCCATAGCCATCCGAGATATATTGCCATGCAACTATCCACCGTTCCGTTTATTATGACACACTCCATCATTGTCATATTGCTTTTGCATGATCATGTAGTTGACATCGTATTTGTGGCAAGGCCACCTTCATAATTCTTTCATACATGTCACTCTTGATTCATTGTATATCCCGGTACACCGCTGGAGGCATTCACATAGAGTCATATTTTGTTCTAAGTATTGAGTTGTAATTCTTGAGTTGTATGTAAATAAAAGTGCGATGATCTTCATTATTAGAGCATTGTCCCAAGTGAGGAAAGGATGATGGAGACTATGATTCCCCCACAAGTCGGGACGAGACTTCGGACTTTATAAAAAATAAAAGAGGCCAAAGAAGCCCAAATAAAAAAAAGAGGCCAAAGAACCCACCAAAAAAATGAGAGAAAAAGAGAGAAGGGACAATGTTACCATCCTTTTTCCACACTTGTGCTTCAAAGTAGCACCATGATCTTCATGATAGAGAGTCTCCTATGTTGTCATTTTCATATACTAGTGGCAATTTTTCATTATAGAACTTGGCTTGTATATTCCAATGATGGGCTTCCTCAAAATGCCCTAGGTCTTCGTGAGCAAGCGAGTTGGGTGCACACCCACTTAGTTTCTTTTGTTGAGCTTTCATACACTTATAGCTCTAGTGCATCCGTTGCATGGCAATCCCTACTCACTCACATTGATATCTATTAGTGGAATCTCCATAGCCCGTTGATACACCTAGTTGATGTGAGACTATCTTCTCCTTTTTTGTCTTCTCCACAACCACCATTCTATTCCACATATAGTGCTATGTCCATGGCTCACTCTCATGTATTGCATGAAAGTTGAAAAAGTTTGGGAATACTAAAGTAGGAAACAATTGCTCGGCTTGTCACCGGGGTTGTGCATGATTAAAATATTTTGTGTGACTAAGATAGAGCATAGCCAGACTATATGATTTTGTAGGGATAGCTTTCTTTAGCCATGTTATTTTGAGAAGATATGACGCTTTGTTAGTATGCTTGAAGTATTATTGTTTTCATGTCACTATGAACTTTTATCATAAATCATTTGGATCTGAACATTCATGCCACAATAAAGAAAATTACATTGAGAAATATTCCAGGTAGCATTCCACATAAAAAATTCTGTTTTTATCATTTACCTACTCGAGGACGAGCAGGAATTAAGCTTGGGGATGCTTGATACGTCTCCAACGTATCTATAATTTTTGATTGTTCCATGCTATTATATTACCCGTTTTGGATGTTTATGGGCTTTACTTTACACTTTTATATCATTTTTGGGAATAACCTATTAACCGGAGGCCCAACCCAAATTGCTGTTTTTTTTTGCCTATTTCAATGTTTGAAGAAAAGGAATATCAAACGGAGTCCAAATGGAATGAAACCTTCGGGAGAGATCTTTTTGGAACCAACGCAATCCAGGAGACTTGGAGTGGATGCCAAGAAGCAGATGAGGCAGCCACGAGGGTCCAGGGCGCGCCCTAGGGGGGTGGGTGCACCCCCACCCCTCGTGGGCCCCTCGTGGCTCCCCTGACCGACTTCCTTCGCCTATATATATCTACGTACCCCGAAAACATCCAGGAGCACCATGAAATCCTATTTCCACTGCCGCAACCTTCTGTACCCATGAGATCCCATCTTGGAGCCTTTCCCGGCGCTCCGCCGGAGGGGGAATCGATAACGGAGGGCTTCTACATCAACGCCAAGGCCTCTCCGATGAGTTGTGAGTAGTTTACCATGGACCTTCGGGTCCATAGTTATTAGCTAGATGGCTTCTTCTCTCTCTTTGAATCTCAATACAAAGTTCTCCTCGATCTTCTTGGAGATCTATTCGATGTAACTCTTTTTGCGGTGTGTTTGTCGAGATCCGATGAATTGTGGGTTTATGATGAGAAATATTTGAATCTCCTCTGAATTCTTTTAGGTATGATTGGTTATCTTTGCAAGTCTCTTTGAATTATCAGTTTGATTTGGCCTACTAGATTGATCTTTCTTGCAAAGGGAGAAGTGCTTAGCTTTGTGTTCAATCTTGCGGTGTCCTTTCCCAGTGACAGTAGGGGCAGCAAGGCACATATTGTATTGTTGCCATCGGGGATAAAAAGATGGGGTTTATATCATATTGCTTGAGTTTATCCCTCTACATCATGTCATCTTGCCTAACGCGTTACTCTGTTCTTATGAACTTATTACTCTAGATGCATGCTGGATAGCGGTCGATGTGTGGAGTAATAGTAGAGGATGCAGAATCGTTTTGATCTACTTGTCGCGGACGTGATGCCTATATACATGACCATGCCTAGATATTCTCATAACTTTGCACTTTTCTATCAGTTGCTCGACTGTAATTTGTTCACCCACCATAACACTTATGTTATCTTGAGAGAAGCCACTAGTGAAATCTATGGCCCCCGGGTCTATTTTCCATCATATAAGTTTCCAATCTACTTTATTTTGCAATCTTTACTTTTCAATCTATATCATAAAAATACCAAAAATATTTATCTTATCTTATTGTCTCTATCAGATCTCACTTTCACAAGTGGCCGTGAAGGGATTGGCAACCCCTTTATCGCGTTGGTTGCGAGGTTCTTGTTTCTTTGTGTAGGTACGAGGGACTTGCGTGAAGCCTCCTACTGGATTGATACCTTGGTTCTCAAAAACTGAGGGAAATACTTATGCTACTTTGCTGCATCACCCTTTCCTCTTCAAGGGAAAACCAACGCAGTGCTTAAGAGGGAGCACTCACAAATGATAAACATGCTCAAGATCAGAGGGGTATTATATAGCATAATGGATCTGAACATATAATCTTCCACCAAATAAACCATATAGTAATCAACTACAAGATGTAATCAACACTACTAGTACCCACCAGCACCAATCTATAGTTTGGTTACAAAGATTGAACACAAGAGATGAACTAGGCTTTGAGAGGAGTTGGTGCTGTGAAGATGTTGATGAAGATAGCCCTCCCCAAGATGGGAGAGTTGTTGGTGATGATGATGACGATGGTTTCCCCCTCCGGGAGGGAAGTTCCCCCAGTGGAATCGCTCACCCGGAGTGTAAAAGTGCTCCTTCCCTAGTTCTGCCTCGAGGCAGCGGCGCTTCGTCCCGGATGTCCTCTTCTGATTTTTTTTATAGGTCAAAATGACTTAATACCAGAAGATGGGCGCCAGAGGTGGGCTGAGGAGGGCAGCACCCACCAGGGCGCGCCTGGGCCTCCTGGCGCGCCCAGGTGGGTTGTGCCCACATGGTGGCCCCTTCTTGTACTTATTTGCTACAATATTTATTAAATATTTCATAAAAATTCCTCGGGAAGTTTCAGCTCATTTGGAGTTGTGCAGAATAGGTAGCTTGATGTAGCTTTTTCAGGACCAGATTTCCAGCTGCCAGAATTCTCCCCCTTGGTGCATACCTTGCATATTATGAGAGAAAAGGCATTAGAATTACTCCAAAAGGCATTATTATACAATAAAATAACATAAATAACAGTAGGAAACCATGATGCAAAATGTACGTATCACCGTTTAGCTTGCCGCAATGGCAGGAATTATCGGTCTTCGTGTTCAAGAGAGCTTGGTGCAAGAGAACCGTGCTTATCGGTACTATCCTAACCTCGTCGAGAATCCTAAGCGGATCAAGTTCCCGTTTGTCAACCCTCAAGATGACCCGGCTATCCTCGCCATGTCCCGTTACATGACAACCGAGTGTCATCTTATTTCTGAGTTAGTCCGAGACGCCATTCGAGCTAGTTTATTGCTTGGTGCTTCCCTACCTTAGTCTCCGCCAGCTTCCCCAACCCCTCCGCCTCATCCATCTGAAGTTTTGGAGTCAGCAGTTCCTATCGCTACTCCCTTAGCTTCTTTGTGAGTTCCCAAGCGTTTTCTCAAGCATAGGGTGTAGTCTCGTGTAGTGCATGTGCATCTGCTGTAGTATCATGCTTGTGTGTGCATGTGTGGAGTAGTTTTGTAGCTTGTTTGTTGTGTGCTTTATTGCAATCGATCGTTTTCTTGTGCTTATTTGCTTGAATCTTCGGTGTTACCCCCTTATGGAAAATTGCTCATCAACTGACATCGGACTAGAAGGAGCCATGAGAAGTAAAGATATACACCAAGGAACTCAGTTAAAAGCAATGATATTTTCAGCTGACATCATTGTATTACAGACATCCGTTTTGAATACAAGTTATATTCTGCTCAGACTTTTAGTAACAAGTACCCATCAGAGATACATCCTTATTGCAGCAATGATTAAACCAGCAGGAGAACAACATTGGATCCAAGACCAACATGCATTTCAATTCAAAGGTATGGTTCATACACAATGATTGATTCTGCCACGAGTTAGTTTTGAAGCATGCGGCACCTAGAAGTCAATCCGAATATGCAATGACTTCAGCAAGGACAGTCAGACAAGTAAACAGCAGCCGGAATGTCAAGAATATGTATATATATGTCATCTCATCTGCAAAGAAAAGCAGGACATTATTTCTCCGCGAAGAGTTCAAGGCAAGATTCCTTAGTTGGCATCAGTAAGATACTGCACAAGCTTCTGGCATAAGGTACCGAGTCTTCCCTAGCAAGTCTTTAAGGGGGAAGCTTATGAGGTACGGTACCCAGTCTTCCTCAGCAAGATATCCGCCAAAGGCTTCGAGCACAAGCCATCCAGTCTTCCTCAGCACGATATCCCGGTGGCTTCCACCACAAGCTGCCCAGTCTTCTTCAGTACGACACTGGTACAAGATATTAAACAATGAGTTGTCAGCATATGGCAGTGTTTTCCAAGTGTCAGGTCTGCAACAGTTGGGTCAGAAACATGAATCAGTCAGAACAAAAGCATGGCTCGAGAATCAGATATTTGTTCATACAATGAGTATGCTGCCAAGTTCATACGAGACTCTCGTACAAGGGGGAATTCAAGGTTTGCATCCGACAACCTCACCAGTTATTCAAGAGACAGAAAACCAGTGGGTGATGCAAGAATCAACAAGTCTTGAAGAAAGAAAAAATTGAGACACCATCTTGGCTATAGTTATAGAGATCAATCCTGCACACCCGACAAAGTGAAATTTGTTAATCCTATCACCGTCCTACATAATCAATGTCGATAATGAGATCCGTACAAGCACACGTGACCGTAATAAATATTCCGTGACTCGAGACATGAATAAGACCAGGGTATGATTGCAAAATATTGCACATAACAACACTCAAGGTTGTAGAAATAATCAAGGGTATATAAGGCCCCGCTCTTTTAGTTAAAGATCGAGATGAAGGACATAATAATGAAAAAGCAAGACCGACAATACAGTAAGGACCTCATAGCAAGGCAACTAGCACCGTCCACAGTATGCTCAAAATTGTCAGCATTGAATACCCGAGTCTGTCAGGTCCGACCCAAGGACAACTCAATATATTGACCTCAGTAACCGTGCTAAAGTATCACACGACCTACTATCCACATGGATATGCCGGCAAAATGAAGAATTGGAGTATTAAATCATAAAACATGTGTTCTCACATATGGGAATAGATTAAAGAATAGCCTACCGTGAGCGGGATTCTTTACCAAGGTCACCGCTAGTCAAGTCTGCAAATATTATCTCCATAGCCCGTTGATACACCTAGTTGATGTGAGACTATGTTCTCATTTTTTGTCTTCTCCACAACCACCATTCTATTCCACATATAGTGCTATGTCCATGGCTCACGCTCATGTATTGCGTGAAAGTTGAAAAAGTTTGGGAATACTAAAGTATGAAACAATTGCTCGGCTTGTCACCGGGGTTGTGCATGATTTAAATATTTTGTGTGACTAAGATAGAGCATAGCCAGACTATATGATTTTGTAGGGATAGCTTTCTTTAGCCATGTTATTTTGAGAAGACATGACGCTTTGTTAGTATGCTTGAAGTATTATTGTTTTCATGTCAATATGAACTTTTATCATAAATCATTTGGATCTGAACATTCATGCCACAATAAAGAAAATTACATTGAGAAATATGCCAGGTAGCATTCCACATAAAAAATTCTGTTTTTATCATTTACCTACTCGAGGACGAGCAGGAATTAAGCTTGGGAATGCTTGATACGTCTCCAACGTATCTATAATTTTTGATTGTTCCATGCTATTATATTACCCGTTTTGGATGTTTATGGTCTTTACTTTACACTTTTATATCATTTTTGGGACTAACCTATTAACCGGAGGCCCAACCCAAATTGCTGTTTTTTTGCCTATTTCAGTGTTTGAAGAAAAGGAATATCAAATGGAGTCCAAATAGAATGAAACCTTCGGGAGAGATCTTTTTGGAACCAACGCAATCCAGTAGACTTGGAGTGGATGTCAAGAAGCAGATGAGGCAGCCACGAGGGTCCAGGGCGTGCCCTAGGGGGGTGGGTGCACCCCCACCCCTCGTGGGCCCCTCGTGGCTCCCCTGACCGACTTCCTTCGCCTATATATATCTACGTACCTCGAAAACATCCAGGAGCACCACGAAATCCTATTTCCACTGCCGCAACCTTCTGTACCCATGAGATCCCATCTTGGAGCCTTTTCCGGCGCTCCGCCGGAGGGGGAATCGATAATGGAGGGCTTCTACATCAACGCCAAGGCCTCTCCGATGAGTTGAGAGTAGTTTACCACGGACCTTCAGGTCCATAGTTATTAGCTAGATGGATTCTTCTCTCTCTTTGAATCTCAATACAAAGTTCTCCTCGATCTTCTTGGAGATCTATTTGATGTAACTCTTTTCGCGGTGTGTTTGTCGAGATCCGATGAATTGTGGGTTTATGATCAAGTTTATCTATGAGAAATATTTGAATCTCCTCTGAATTCTTTTAGGTATGATTGGTTATCTTTGCAAGTCTCTTTGAATTATCAGTTTGATTTGGCCTACTAGATTGATCTTTCTTGCAAAGGGAGAAGTGCTTAGCTTTGTGTTCAATCTTGCGGTGTCCTTTCCCAGTGACAACAGGGGCAGCAAGGCACATATTGTATTGTTGCCATCGGGGATAAAAAGATGGGGTTTATATCATATTGCTTGAGTTTATCCCTCTACATCATGTCATCTTGCCTAATGCGTTACTCTATTCTGATGAACTTAGTACTCTAGATGCATGCTGGATAGTGGTCGATGTGTGGAGTAATAGTAGAGGATGCAGAATCGTTTTGATCTACTTGTCGGGGACGTGATGCCTATATACATGATCATGCCTAGATATTCTCATAACTTTGCACTTTTCTATCAATTGCTCGACAGTAATTTGTTCACCCACAGTAATACTTATGTTATCTTGAGAGAAGCCACTAGTGAAATCTGTGGCCCCCGGGTCTATTTTCCATCATATAAGTTTCCAATCTACTTTATTGCAATCTTTACTTTTCAATCTATATCATAAAAATACCAAAAATATTTATCTTATCTTATTGTCTCTATCAGATCTCACTTTCACAAGTGGCCGTGAAGGGATTGGCAACCCCTTTATTGCGTTGGTTGCGAGGTTCTTGTTTGTTTGTGTAGGTACGAGGGACTTGCATGAAGCCTCCTACTGGATTGATACCTTGGTTCTCAAAAACTGAGGGAAATAATTATGCTACTTTGCTGCATCACCCTTTCCTCTTCAAGGGAAAACCAACACAGTGATTAAGAGGTAGCACTCACAAATGATAAACATGCTCATGATCAGAGGGGTATTATATAGCATAATGGATCTGAACATATAATCTTCCACCAAATAAACCATATAGTAATCAACTACAAGATGTAATCAACACTACTAGTACCCACCAGCACCAATCTATAGTTTGGTTACAAAGATTGAACACAAGAGATGAACTAGGCTTTGAGAGGAGTTAGTGCTGTGAAGATGTTGATGAAGATAGCCCTCCCCAAGATGGGAGAGTTGTTGGTGATGATGATGACGATGGTTTCCCCCTCCGGGAGGGAAGTTCCCCCAGTGGAATCGCTTAGCCGGAGGGCAAAAGTGCTCCTGCCCTAGTTCTGCCTCGAGGCAGCGGCGCTTCGTCCCGGATGTCCTCCTTTGATTTTTTCTAGGTCAAAATGACTTAATACCAGAAGATGGGCGCCAGAGGTGGGCTGAGGAGGGCAGCACCCACCAGGGCGCGCCTGGGCCTCCTGGCGCGCCCAGGTGGGTTGTGCCCACATGGTGGCCCCCTCTTGTACTTATTTGCTGCAATATTTATTAAATATTTCATAAAAATTCCTCGGGAAGTTTCAGCTCATTTGGAGTTGTGCAGAATAGGTAGCTTGACGTAGCTTTTTCAGGTCCAGATTTCCAGCTGCCAGTATTCTCCCCCTTGGTGCATACCTTGCATATTATGAGAGAAAAGGCATTAGAATTACTCCAAAAAGCATTATTATACAATAAAATAACATAAATAACAGTAGGAAACCATGATGCAAAATGGACGTATCACCGTTTAGCTTGCCGCAATGGCAGGAATTATCGGTCTTCGTATTCAAGAGAGCTTGGTGCAAGAGAACCGTGCTTATCGGTACTATCCTACCCTCGTCGAGAATCCTAAGCGGATCAAGTTCCCGTTTGTCAACCCTCAAGATGACCCAGCTATCCTCGCCATGTCCCGTTACATGACAACCGAGTGTCATCTTATTTCTGAGTTAGTCCGAGATGCCATTCGAGCTAGGATATTGCTTGGTGCTTCCCTACCTCAGTCTCCGCCAGCTTCCCCAACCCCTCCGCCTCATCCATCTGAAGTTTTGGAGTCAGCAGTTCCTATCGCTACTCCCTTAGCTTCTTTGTGAGTTCCCAAGCGTTTTCTCAAGCGTAGGGTGTAGTCTCGTGTAGTGCATGTGCATCTGCTATAGTATCATGCTTGTGTGTGCATGTGTGGAGTAGTTTTGTAGCTTGTTTGTTGCGTGCTTTATTGCAATCGATTGTTTTCTTGTGCTTATTGTTTTGAATCTTCGGTGTTACCCCCTTATGGAAAATTGCTCATCAACCGACATCGGACCAGAAGGAGCCATGAGAAGTAAAGATATACACCAAGGAACTCAGCTAAAAGCAATGATATTTTCAGCTGACATCATTGTATTACAGACATCCGTTTTGAATACAAGTTATATTCTACTCAGACTTTTAGTAACAAGTACCCATCAGAGATACATCCTTATTGCAGCAATGATTAAACCAACAGGAGAACAACATTGGATCCAAGTCCATCATTGTGACGCCCCAGTAGTTCAACTACAGTAGCCTCACACTAATGGTGCCATGTCATCAAGTTCAACGAAGCCAGATTGCCACTTGAGAAAAATCAAATCCAAATTCCTTTTGAAATACAAGTCAAATTCTTATTTCTTTAATCTGTAAAATAAAAATGTTCGATGGGTTGCAAGTATTCACCACGTAATTGTCATGAAGAAATCAACTCAAATTGGATTTCTATTTTGGCCATGGCAACATTTTGGTGGACCAACAACATTTAATTTGATCGTTTAAATTCCAACATATATTCTTACTTTTCCCAAACCACAAGAAACTTTGTGTGGGGCTCTATGCCATCATACTGTATTTATGTGCCAAGTTTCGTCTATAACAAAAATCGTTTGCTCACACAAATAAATATCAAGCTGTAGCTAGAAATAGAAAAACAGTGAAAGTTCAAAATAGAAAAGATA
>NC_041393.1:427383623-427390722 GCF_002162155.2 Triticum dicoccoides | reverse complement strand
GCCGTAAGATCACAGTGCAAGGCCCAGCCCAGCCGCCCTCCTCCCACCTCCTGTTCACAGGAGGGCGTGGAGGCCATCCATGGCACCCCGGCCAGGTGCCGGCCATCCCGCGGCTCCCCCTGTTGGTTAAGAGCACCCCAGCAGTCTCCCTCCCCCTCTGGAACCCTAGCCCCCAAAATTTCCCCTCCTCTCGCGCGTTTCCTCTGTTCCTCGTGCACGAGCTGCCGTCAACGCGTCATCGCCGCCGTCGCGGCCACCGTCGTCAACTACGCACGGGAGGACGTTCAGGAGGTCCAGTGGGGCCGTCTTCGTCCGTCCCGAGCATCAACTCGAGCGGGGCCGCCCCGCACGCTCGCCATCGAGCCCGTCCCCACCGCGTACATCGCCGGCGTCCGCCGTCGTCGCCGCGACTCCACTCCGCCTCCGGCCTCCCCGACCTCGCCTACGTGCTCGCTGTGAGCACCTCTTTCGATCCCCTCTGTTTCCCCTTCGAATCCATCGCTGTAGCCGTCGTCCCCGAGCTCCCGCGTACGCGTACATGCGTGCTTGCTGTCGCTGCTCTCTGTCTCTGCTGTTGCCTTGCTGGCTGCTGCGTGCGTCCTAGTACCACTGCCTGCTAGTGATGCTTGATGCTGCTCCTCGCGCCACTCATTGCTTGCTGCGGCTCCCTGCGTGCTGACGTTGCTGCTGCTCCTAGCTGATGCCCTTGCCGCTGCTACTTGCTACTGCGGCTGTTTGCTGCCGTACGGCTGCTGCTTGATGCCTCCACTGATCCCCCCTGCTGGCCTTTGCTGCTACCGGTAGCCACGGCCATGGCCATGCGCCTGTCTGCTTGTGCGTGGTGCACAGCCAAACCATGGCCGGCTTGTGCCACTGCATATGGCCGGCCCAAGTTTTAGTTAGGGGCTAATTGTGTTACTAGTTAGGCTAATCAGTACTAGTACTACTTAAATCAGTTGCTACCCTAAGACGTGTGCCCCCATCTCTAATTAGGATTGCTTTATTTATTTGATTATTAGATAAGTAGTCATGACATGTGGCCACTGCTGTAAATTGAAATAAAAAAGGATGCCTAAGTCAATGACACGTGTGACCCATGTGCACTGTTCACTTTTGACTAGTCAAAATATTGATTGGGTCAACCCAGCCCCTGGCCCCACATGTCACACACATGCACACATTGCTGGGTACACTCCTGTGTACCATAGCAATTTGTCTTTTTTTTCGAATTAATGTAATTAAAGAAATTTCAGAACATTGTTGAAACTTTGAAAAAACATATAAAATAAACCGTAACTCCGATGAAAAAGTTTTATACATGAAAGTTGCTCAGAACAACGAGACAAATTCGAATACGCGGTCCGTTCATCTGTCACATGCCCCTAGCATAGCAAACATGCAACCTTTCCCCTCCGATTCGTTTGTCCGGAAATGCCAAACCTCGGGAAAGCATTCCCGGATGTTATCCCCCTTCGCCAGTATCGCCTAGCACTGCGTTAGAACACGTCTAGCTCTACCTATCTATGCATGTTTTTTTGCATGTTTTTTGTTTAGCAGAATATCCATATCAAACAAAGTCCAAATGCAATAAAAGTTTATGGAGAATTATTTTGGAATATATGTGAATTTTGGGTGGTGGAATCAACACAAACGGGGGCCCACATCCACCACAAGACACCTGGGTGCGCCAGGCAGCCCATGCGCGTGGTGGTGGCTTGTGCCCTCCTCATAAGTCGGTTGGAGCTCTACTTCGGCACAAGGAAGCTTATATCCGGAAAAAATCGTGTTAAAATCTCAGCGCAATCGGAGTTACGGATCTTTGGATATTTAAGAAACGATTTTCACCCAGATCTGTGGAACGTGAAATAGGAGAGAATAGAGAGGGAGATCCAATCTCGGAGGGGCTCATGCCCCTTCGCCTCCATGGAGGTCATGGATCAGAGGGGGAACTCTCCTCCCATCTAGGGGAGGCCAAGGAAGAAGAAGAAGGATGGGGCTCTCTCCCCCTCTTTGCCGGTGGCGCCGGAGTGCCGCCTGGGCAGGATCGTGACGGTGATCTACATCAACAACCTTGCTACCGTCAACACCAACTTTCTTCCCCTCTATGCAGCGGTGTAACACCCCTTCTCCCTGCTGTAATCTCTACTTAAACATGGTGCTTAACACTATATATTATTTTCCAATGATATGTGGTTATCCTATGATGTTTGAGTAGATCCGTTTTGTTCTATGGGTTGATAGATGATCATGATTGGTTTGAGTTGTATTTTTTATTTTGGTGCTCTCCTATGGTACCCTCCGTGTGCACAAACGAGGGATCCCACTGCGGGTGTTGCAATACATTCATGGTTCTTTTATGGTGGGTGACGTGAGTGACAGAAGCACAAACCCGAGTTTGGCGGTCATTGCGTATGGGATAAACAGGACTGGATACTTAATGCTATGGTTGGGTTTTACGACCTTATTGATCTTTAGTAGTTGTGGATGCTTGCTAGAGTTTCAATCATAAGTGCATATGATCCAAGTAGAGAAAGTATGTTAGCTCATGCCTCTCCCTCATATAAAATTGCAACAACGATCACCGATTTAGTTATCGATCACCTAGGGACAAATGACTTTCTTGTGTGACAAAAGCCATCTACTTTTATTGTCTTGCATTTTATTCGTAGTTTTTATTCTCGCAAAGTACTTTTAGTTTCATATTTGTTGCAAATGCTAAGTGTGCGTAGAGTTGTATCGGTGGTTGATAGAACTTGAGGGGATATTTGTTCTACCTTTAGCTCTCGTTGGGTTCGACAATCTTATTTATCAAAAAGGGCTACAAACGACCCCCTAGACTTGTGGGTTATCAAGACCATTTTCTGGCGCCATTGACGGGGAGCAATAGCGTGGGGTGAATATTCTTGTGTGTGCTTGTTTGCTTTATCATTAAGTAGTTTTATTTTCGGTTTGAAGTTGTTTTGTATCTTTAGTTATGGATATGGAACACGAAATACCAAAAAAAAGTTGTACTTGCTACTCATGAAGATGGGGAACCCCCTAAAACTCTTGATGCTCGTTATGTGAAAAATATTAAACACTACTTTGATAATCGTGAGAAAACCCCATTCAACTTGATAATGGGAGACATGTTGGATCGACGTGAATACTTTAGGATTATCGCTTGACTATGAAACGTTAGCTTCTTATGCTAATGGTAGATATGACTACTATGATGTGGCACTACTACAGGATGGTGCTAACGCGACACTACAATCAGAGACCCTTCGACGAAACTATGTGCGATGCATTAATCACAAATGTTAATGTAAAAAATCGTCAAAAAAATGAAAAACGTTTGCGATGGTGGATACATAAAAATGGTTCAGATTTCAGGTGCGTGGATGCGGGGCATACGGTTGATCCATATGAATTATTTGTGATGAGACAAAACAACAGAAACGGGTAGCCATATCAAGGTGTGTGCAATATACGACATATAGTTCACCCTGATAAACTGTTTGCGATGAGGCGGAACAACAAAAATAGGCAGCCAGATGAAGGTGTGTGTGATATATGGCATACAGTTCACTCGGATGAACTACTTGTGATTAGGCAACACAAAAGAAATGGTCAGCCCGATGAACGTGTGTGCGATATATGGCATACAGTTCACTCAGATGAACTATTTGCGTTGAGCCAAGAGAACAGAAATGGTTCAACTTAACAAGATGTGTGTGATACATGACAAACATGTCTGTAATCAAAAATGTGTGGGAAGACAGATAACAACGCAGACGATTCTGGTTAACAAGCTGTGTGTGTGTGTTGTGAGAAAAGGATTGCTGGTAATAAATATTCCGTGACTCGAGACATGAATAAGACCAGGGTATGATTGCAAAATATTGCACATAACAACACTTCAAGGTTGTAGAAATAATTAAGGGTATATAAGGCCCCGCTCTTTTAGTTAAAGATCGAGATGAAGGACATAATAATGAAAGAGCAAGACCGACAATACAGTAAGGACCTCATAGCAAGGCAACTAGCACCGTCCACAGTATGCTCAAAATTGTTAGCATTGAATACCCGAGTCTGTCAGGTCCAACCCAAGGACAACTCAATATATTGACCTCAGTAACCGTGCTAAAGTATCACACGACCTACTATCCACATGGATATGCCGGCAAAATGAAGAATTGGAGTATTAAATCATAAAACATGTGTTCTCACATATGGGAATAGATTAAAGAATAGCCTACCGTGAGCGGGATTCTTTACCAAGGTCACCGCTAGTCAAGTCTGCATATATAATCTCCATAGCCCGTTGATACACCTAGTTGATGTGAGACTATCTTCTCCTTTTTTGTCTTCTTCACAACCACCATTCTATTCCACATATAGTGCTATGTCCATGGCTCACGCTCATGTATTGCGTGAAAGTTGAAAAAGTTTGGGAATACTAAAGTATGAAGAAATTGCTCGGCTTGTCACCGGGGTTGTGCATGATTTAAATATTTTGTGTGACTAAGATAGAGCATAGCTAGACTATATGATTTTGTAGGGATAGCTTTCTTTAGCCATGTTATTTTGAGAAGACATGACGCTTTGTTAGTATGCTTGAAGTATTATTGTTTTCATGTCAATATGAACTTTTATCATAAATCATTTGGATCTGAACATTCATGCCACAATAAAGAAAATTACATTGAGAAATATGCCAGGCAGCATTCCACATAAAAAATTCTGGTTTTATCATTTACCTACTCGAGGACGAGCAAGAATTAAGCTTGGGGATGCATATATGTCTCCAACGTATCTATAATTTTTGATTGTTCCATGTTATTATATTACCCGTTTTGGATGTTTATGGGCTTTACTTTCCACTTTTATATCATTTTTGGGACTAACCTATTAACCGGAGGCCCAACCCAAATTGCTGTTTTTTTGCCTATTTCAATGTTTGAAGAAAAGGAATATCAAACGGAGTCCAAACGGAATGAAACCTTCGGGAGAGATCTTTTTGGAACCAGTGCAATCCAGGAGACTTGGAGTGGATGTCAAGAAGCAGATGAGGCAGCCACGAGGGTCCAGGGCGCACCCTAGGGGGGTGGGTGCACCCTCACCCCTCGTGGGGTGTGACACACGGATAATTAAGCTACAGTAACCCTCTCCTAATGATGCCATGTCACCGCTGTCACTTTAGTTAATCTCGCGATAGTTCGAAACCGATTTGAATTCAATTTAAAATCAGGCAAACAACAAAAGTTTTCAAAAATTAAAACTAATATGTTCGGGTTGTGTCAAATAAATCGTAAGTAATTATGGTGGAGAAACCAAACTTTGATAAAATGTTTAAAGGCTCTAAAACAATTAAAATAGTAGTGAAAACAATTAAACAAATGTCTATTGAATTTATAAAATGCTAAAACTATTTTATTACGGGTTAATAATTAATCTCACAGTAGTTTGTTGATAAATACAAATTTAGGCACTAGTGGTAATTTTTATAAAACTAAAGATAAATGAAACTACAAATAAAAATAAAAGAAAATAAAATATAAAATAAAACAAAATTAAAATAGAAGGAAAACAACTTTACCCCCCCGCTGGGCCAAGTGGCCCAGCTGGCCTCCGCCGTTCGAACGGGCCGGCCCAACAAGCCCAGCCGGCCACACCTTATCCCCACACCCACGCAAACCCAAATCCCCACTCTCCCCCACTCCTCCCACTCTCCCCCCGATTTGATCGGGGGCTCGAACCGCCCCCGACCCCGTCGCCTCGACGCCGCGCCGGCGCCCGCCCGAAGCCGTCCGTTGCCGCCCGAAGACCACCCCGTCGCCGGACTCCCCATCACCGCGCGCCCGCGTCGTCCTGCACCCGGCGCGCCCACGACAGCGCCTCGGTGCTCGATGTCGCCGTCGCCCCGATCGCCTACGTCCACTCCGTCGCTCGTCCCCGTCGTCCTCTCTGGCCTTCCCCGAGCACGCTGCCATGTCCCTACGCCCGCAGTGAGCCCCGACCTCTCCTCTCTCGCTCCTGCATCGGCCGTGGCCTCACCCGCCGCTCACGCACGCACGCGCACGCGCGCGCTCGCCGCCCGCCCAGCACGGCTCCGCCCGCGCACGCCGCTCGGCCGCGCGCCCGCGCCCCCGGTGCTGCTCCCCCCGCCTTCCTGCCGCCGCAGTGGCCGCGCCCCTCACGCTGCCTCCTCTGCTGCGCTCGCCGGCGCCATTCCGCCTCGACGCACCGTCCCGGCGCCCCGGCACAGCCTCGCCTCGCCGTGGCACTGACTGGCCGCGCCCAGTCCGGGCGCTCGCGCCCACGCGCCGTCCAGCCTAGCCGCGCCCGCCTCCAGCGCCCGTTAGCGCTCGGGCGCCCGCTAGTGCTTGCACGCCCGTTAGGCCCCCTGGGGCCTATGACATATGGGCCCCGCCCACAGAACGTGTTTAAAAAAAGAATTAGAAAAAATAATAATAATAAAATTAATTAATTAATTAAGTTAATTAATCCTGTTTAGTTAACTAATTAACTCTAATTAACCCGCTAATTAGATGTTAACAAATTGTTAGTCTTCAGCCTGTGACATGTGGGACCCGCACGTCAGGTTGACCAGGTCAATGGTCAACGTTGACTGCTGACATCACTCTGATGTCATGCTGACATCATCATTTACTATTCTGGATAATATTGGATATAAATAATTAATTAAATTCCAGAAATTAATAAAATCTTTAGAAAATCATATCTTTTAATCCGTAACTCGGATGAAAATATTTTCTACATGAAAGTTGCTCAGAACGACGAGATAAATCCGGATACACAGCCCGTTCATCCGCCACGCGTCCCTAGCCTAGTGAACCTGCAACATTTCACCTTCGGTTCATCTGTCCGAAAACACGGAACACCGGGGATACTTTCCCGGATGTTTCCCCCCTTCACCGGTATCACCTCATACCGCGTTAGAACACGTCTAGCTCTGCTTGTTGTCCTGTTATGCACTTGCTTGCTATGTATTTACTGTTTATCCCCCCCTCTTCTCTCCGGTAGACCCTGTGACGATGTTGATGCCCCTGTGGTCGACTATGTCACCGACGACCCCTCCTTGTCTGAGCAACCA
>NC_041393.1:427377268-427383613 GCF_002162155.2 Triticum dicoccoides | reverse complement strand
GATCACCAGATATCGCCTATTCTCCTCTATACTTCTTGCATTAGAGTAGTGTAGCATGTTACTGCTTTTCGTTAATCCTATTCTGATGCATAGCCTGACATTGTTGCTACATCTGTTGATACCTTACCTGCAATCCTAAATACTTAGTATAGGATGCTAGTTTATCATCATTGGCCCTACATTCTTGTCAGTCTGCCTTGCTATACTATTGGGCCGTGATCACTCGGGAGGTGATCACGGGTATATACCATACATATATACATACTACAGATGGTGACTAAAGTCGAGTCCGCTCGAAGAGTACCCACGAGTGATTCACGGATTGGGGGCTGAAAGGACCTTTGTCCCGACGACCCTCTGTGTGGATCTTTATGGCGGAGCGACAGGGCAGGTTGAGACCGCCTAGGTGAGAGGTGGGCCTGGCCCTGGTCGGCGTCCGCGGTTGCTTCATAATAACACGCTTAACGAGATCTTGGTATTTGATCTGAGTCTGGCCATTTGGTCTATACGCACTAACCATCTACGCGGGAGTAGTTATGGGTATCCCGGCGTCGTGGTATCAGCCGAAGCCTTCTTGACGTCAGCGACGGAGCGACGCGCGCCGGATTGGACTGGAACGCCACTAGGCTAGGTCTGCTTCCGGCCGCCCTCGCAACGTGCAGGTGTGCAATGGGCGATGGGCCCGGACCCCTCCGCGCATAGGATTTAGACCGACGGGCTGACCTCTCTGTTGTGCCTAGGTGGGGCTGCGACGTGTTGATCTTTCGAGGCCCGGCATGACCCAGGAAAGTGTGTCCGGCCAAATGGGATCGAGCGTGTTGGGTTATGTGGTGCACCCCTGCAGGGAAGTTAATCTATTCGAATAGCCGTGTCCCTCGGTAAAAGGACGACCCGGAGTTGTACCTTGACCTTATGACAACTAGAACCGGATACTTAATAAAACACACCCTTCCAAGTGCCAGATACAACCCGGTGATCGCTCTCTAACAGGGCGACGAGGAGAGGATCGCCGGGTAGGATTATGCTATGCGATGCTACTGGAGATGCTACTTGGAGATGCTACTGGAGATGCTACTTGGCGATGCTACTTGGAGGACTTCAATCTACTCTCTTCTACATGCTGCAAGACGGAGGCTGCCAGAAGCATAGTCTTCGATAGGACTAGCTATCCCCCTCTTATTCTGGCATTCTGCAGTTCAGTCCACTGATATGGCCTCCTTACACATATACCCATGCATATGTAGTTTAGTTCCTTGCTTGCGAGTACTTTGGATGAGTACTCACGGTTGCTTTCTCCCCCCTTTCCCCCCTTTCCTTTCTTTCTGGTTGTCGCAACCAGATGCTGGAGCCCAGGAGCCAGACGCCACCGTCGATGACGACTACTACACTGGAGGTGCCTACTACTACGTGCAGCCCGCTGACGACGACCAGGAGTAGTTTAGGAGGATCCCAGGCAGGAGGCCTGCGCCTCTTTCGATCTGTATCCCAGTTTGTGCTAGCCTTCTTAAGGCAAACTTGTTTAACTTATGTCTGTACTCAGATATTGTTGCTTCCGCTGACTCGTCTATGATCAAGCACTTGTATTCGAGCCCTCGAGGCCCCTGGCTTGTATTATGATGCTTGTATGACTTATTTATGTTTTAGAGTTGTGTTGTGATATCTTCCCGTGAGTCCCTGATCTTGATCGTACACATTTGCGTGCATGATTAGTGTACGATTGAATCGGGGGCGTCACAAGTTGGTATCAGAGCCGACTGCCTGTAGGAATCCCCTTTCCAACTCCTTGGCCGAAGTTGAGTCTAGTCATTGCAAAACCTTTACTAACATGGCTGTGTGGCCTATGGGCCCACGTCGCCATTGGGTGGTATTAGGATCTTTTACTCCTTGTCTATACTCTGGGCTCTGATCTCTCTCCTATTCGGGTTAAATGAAATTTGCTAAATCTAACATTAGGATCTCGTTATCACTTTCACCCGGAGAGCCCCTTATTACTGATGATCGTCTGCTGCACCAGAAGACCCTGAAGATACTCTCCGTTGTTAACCCGAGAACTTGTGTTCATCGCTTTTGCAATTCCCCTTCCACCGCAAACCCTTATGGATAACTACTTGCAGTTGTTATTCTTACATTCATCCCCAGTTGGTCTTGTTATTACAAGATACCCTGAAAAACTCGTCGTTGTTTCGTTAATCCTTTGAGCTTACTGCCTTGCTGTTCTTTGTCACCTGAATACCCCTACGGTTAATTCTCTCACTTATCGAGTATCCGCTCATCCCCCAGTTGATCATGTGTTACACAAAAGTCTTCGAAATACCATTCGGTATTCCGAAAATCCTCAGCAACCTATTGCTCTGGAATTTCTTGTTTGCTTTCATTATGATTAATCCCTTAAGTATAGTAGTCATATTGGCATCCTTTGTCACCATCATTTTTGAGTCCGTTGATTAAATATGTTGTGAATGTTCGCAATCATCGGTTGATCCTTTTAAATTATCTTTCCGGCTCAGATGTCATTTTGAACATGAGCTGGATCTCGACCAATCAAATTACCATTGATGGTATCCCTAAGCCTACTCAACTTATCCATCCTTAAATCAGAGCGTTTGCTTCTGATCCCTTGATTTGAAAATCCTAATCCCTTTGTTATTTAAACATTGAACTATTCAGATGTTCTATAAACCGATGCATTTGCATTCTTTCTTCCTCTGATTGGGTATCGATACTCACATCAGCTTCGTTATGGACCATCGGATCCTTTGTTGAAATATCATCCGACAGTGTCCTTAATAATTAATCACCTTGTGAGTTCTTTCCCCTGATACATAATGCCTTTGGTACATTGTATCCTCTGCTTGACCAACCATGCTCTGCTTTCGAGCTGGTGGTATTTACTATTGAAGCTTGTGGTATATGTTTCCATGATACCCTGACGGGTTGAACCTATGCCTTCCTTTATATGTGTGAACTCGGAAGTTTTCACGAGTCATACTCATCTGGTATTTCACCAGGTAAAACTTTCAACACTAATGCCTTTATCAAAGAGAGAAGTGAATGGAAGGTTATACATTGAAGAAGTGGGAGTCGACCTTGAACCTTGCGTTCATGCCCATGGACACGATGTATAACTTATCATGGAAGCTGCTCGTAAAAATAATTACCCCCTTGTTATAAGTTCATCTTGTATCCGTGGTTCGATCCTTTATGATCGTGGGTTCCGACCATGATTGTTCTCCTTTGATTCTATTTCTCGGACAAATTAAAGTACTTGCCTTCTGCAGATCAGTACTCCTTCCCAACCTCTATTTTGTTCTACCTTCGAGTATTACCCCTAGGTATCTCGAGGATATCAACCCATTGCACTTCATCTTATGAATTTCTGATGAAGTAGTATGTTTCCCCATCACAGTCACTCCACGGGTTATGGGTTGTCGTCAACCGAGAACCCCGATTTGTGAATCGAATCAACATTGAGATTTGGTACCCCCAGTACTTTGTGGTTGAGGAGTTTAATACTCCATCCCGTCACTCCTAGCCTGATCGGCTACATCATTATCGTGCTAATTTTAACTATGCTACCGGGTCCTTTATTCTGGAGCACAACTTTCGATGATGAGCTAAGCTTACACTGATTTCCTCGTCTTATCTTTCCACCTTGAACAACAAACTTGATTTCGAGTTTGTGTCGTACCCATGGTTCCAATAGCCATTCGCTACCTCATTCCTTTGACTTGATGTCGTCGCTGATTGATTACATCTTCATGAAATCTCTCGACAAATGTGTCGTGATCATCATCAACCTTATGAGCTCTTCCAGGATATCAATTGAGTTCATGATGAGCAATACCATCCTTGCCCTTGATGATCTGTGTTATCATCGACCACTTTATTGCCTTCCCAGAAAACAAGTGCTTAAACTTTATTACCTTGAGTTCCTTGCTATCCAGTAATTGTTCTTCTTTACCTTGGTACATTAACATCTCTTATGTCCTCAATGTCGTGAGAATTTCACCACGGCTGGAGAATTCTTGATACAAGTGATACTTATCACCATCGCCATTCTTTTCCTGGTCACCGTGTTATTTCTAATCACCGACAAATGGACTATGATGTGTAATTCCAAAACTTCTAGCAACCCTATTGCTTTGAAGTTATTGGTCTATAGTTTCATTCTACGTGTATGGCTTATTGAATCATCATTCGAACATTTATCATGCAACCCATCCCATGTTTTGGGTGCACCTGTGAACCAAGGTTTAATTGTGGATGTTTTTCTCGAACATACATCATTATATCATTTGATGTGACAATTGATATCTCCTTCTTCACATAATTGTGGAGGTCCATCTTTTGAAAATCTCGGTGAATTGTCGCTGAGTTCATCAGCTACCTCCTCTTCCTCTCCTTGATTTAATGAGGAACTCTTGTTTCGGGACTCGCTTCCATTGTACATTTCCCGAGAATCTTGCAATGTCATTTCGTCTATTTGTGTTGCACCTTTTCTTCTCGGACATCCTGAGTCTGAGGTATCGTGACACCAATCGGATCTGAATCTCGGTCAGATATGATGGTTGGGACAACTTTTCAGGAGTTATGATGATGGTTCTTAGATGACCCGGTAAGATGATGTCATGCCTAGCACACCTGACTAGAGGACCTAGTGTTATAGTTCCCTTTTTAACAAGGTTAATCATTTTTCCATGAGGAAATTGAATGCCTTGTTTAATAAGTTTATCCTGATGGATCCTTTGTGTATCCAAAGTCTGACCTTTGCTTAAAGACCATGTCAATGCTATCTCGAAGCATGTCTGTGGTACTCCGATTTTCAACAAGAACATTTGAAGCCCAATGCTAAATGTTTCTTGCTCAATTATCCAAACACCGTTGTATGGGTATTGTCATCAAATCCTCTCCCCTTACCTAAATGGTTTCTACTTACTATCCTGTCGTGGATATCTTGCTCTATTTGTCCTTGGGAAGGATATACCCTTGAACAATGTGTTTAAACACATTTTCCTTTCCATTGTTCTGTTTAATCTGATAATCGTATTTTCCTTTCCATTCTTTTGCTTAACCTTTCCTGAATTTGACTTAACTGAGCAGAGATAATTCCCTGCTTAGATAAGCACCTTGTTGTATCACTCTGCTTGTAAGACCCTGTTACTATTGTTGATGACATTCTGGTAACCACCGATGGGTGATAGCTTGCCAATTGGGTTGCCTCGTTCAACGAGCAGGAAAATGGTTCTCTTCGTCCCTCGCCCTTGGTATCGATGTTGTTGCCGACATAACTGATAGGCTACCCTCTGACACACCTTACTATCGTGACCATGCAAGATGTCGGCCCCCTTCCTACTTTGAACCACATGGTGGGCCCATAACCCACAGTTCCACAGGATCGAAACCTGACTCTCCTGCACCCCCTATTCCCAAGGTTGTTCCTCGCGTGTGGCCTCGTATGTAATTCACGAGCCATCTTCCGAGGGATCATCAAATCTGTTACCGGACACAATACTTATTCCCGATTGCTTTGAGCCCCTTTCACACCCTGTTTGAGGCATCAAACGGTTGCCTGCTCGCTCGAAACTTCCCATGAAACCTCATTACTTTGCTCTCAATATTTTCTTAAGTTTCAATTCGAGAGTTACGTTCTGCCACCTTCCCCGATGATATCGACCAGATAGTCAACCTTGTAGAGGTTCGTTCTCCCGGAATACCCCCCTTATTCTTTCGTAAGAACGATGGAGATCCTGAAGAAAGGACGACAATTTCATCATGATGCGTTGAAGCAGAGGACTGAAGACACCAATGTAATGGATCGACCTCTTCGAGAAGAGCAACCAAAACTGAGAAGAATCGTTAGAACTTTCATAACAAGATCTTTCCCCCCTAGTCCCCCTCTTAAATCTCGGGACGAGATTTCTTGTAGTGGAGGAGAATTGTGACGCCCGGATAATTAAGCTACAGTAACCCTCTCCTAATGATGCCATGTCACCGCTGTCACTTTAGTTAATCTCGCGATAGTTCGAAACCGATTTGAATTCAATTTAAAATCAGGCAAACAACAAAAGTTTTCAAAAATTAAAACTAAAATGTTCGGGTTGTGTCAAATAAACCGTAAGTAATTATGGTGGAGAAACCAAACTTTGATAAAATGTTTAAAGGCTCTAAAACAATTAAAACAGTAGTGAAAACAATTAAACAAATCTCTATTGAATTTATAAAATGCTAAAACTATTTTATTACGGGTTAATAATTAATCTCACAGTAGTTTGTTGATAAATACAAATTTAGGCACTAGTGGTAATTTTTATAAAACTAAAGATAAATGAAACTACAAATAAAAAT